>NC_088399.1:70417758-70527167 GCF_034236695.1 Oncorhynchus nerka | reverse complement strand
TATAAGGTAGTTGTTTTTGTATAAGGTAGTTGAAATTGTTAGATTACTAGTTAGATTTTACTGCATAGTCAGAACTAGAAGCACAAGCATTTCGCTACACTCGCATTAACATCTGCTAACAATGTGTATGTGACCAATAAAATTTTATTTGAATTTTTGCAAACAATGAACAAAACAAACAAATCCCCTGTCAAGAGAATACATTGTACAAGTTAAATCACGTAAAAGCCAAGAGAGAAATTACACAACATATTTCACAAGCAGCAACTTTTCAGTAGATATGAAACACTTTTTCCCCAAACATTGCAACCAAAATGTATTCCAAAAGCTATATTTAAATGAAGTTCTACAGAACCCACAGAGGAAACAACGCAATAGCTGCCAGCTCGCTAACTTAGGCTGCTTTTACACAGGCAGACCAATTCAGATCCTTTTTTTACTCATTTGTCTTTTGACCAATCACATCAGATCTTTTCAAATCAGCTCTTTTTCAGAGCAGATCTGATTGGTCAAAAGACTAATTAGTGAAAAACAAGATCAGAATTGTGCTGCCTGTGTAAACGCTGCCTTACTGCCTTGAGTTGTTGATATATCAGCTGAGTGTATATTTACAGCCTGAACAGCCAGTTGTCATCACTGTTTGATTGATTGATCATGTTCATCTGCATGTCATTGTGGTGTCATAACGTTAGCCCTCTTTGTGTGAATTTCAAAAGTCTTTCCTTAACTCTTCGCGTCCTCTGTCCTCACCTTGGTTGTTTTAAAATCTGTCCGCTCCACAAAGACATACAGCTGAGAATGATCAATCAATAAGCCAGTGATTGGATGGCAACTGCAGGTTCAGGCAATAAATACACACCAAGCTGGTATGTCAACTAAGCATGGCAGTAAGGCACTGAGCTACTAATTGCTTTGTCTGGGCTGTTGGTGGGTTAAGGCTTTGATATGGCTTTTGGAATTAATTTGGGGTAAGATTCTTTGACCAATGTGTTTCAGGTCAACTGCAAGGTTGCTGCTTGTATTTGGAATGTGGATGTGTAATGGCAACTTCTTTTCTTGACAGGATTGTGTTCCTTTGCTCATTGTTTGCAGAACACTCAAGTTTTACATGGGCTCCACGTGGTAAGGCATGAACACAAAACGTTGTCACTTTTGTCAGACCAACCTTCAAGTTTGGCACTGAATCTATAACTTCCCTTCTGTTTAGATGCCCAGAGACTAAGAGGCTATGGGTTTTCTGGCTCTTCCAGAATGGAAGTTGAGCAGAGGCAAACAGGTGGCAGCTATCCCCAGGATCAATTCAGACCGGCCTCTCACACTTCTGGTTCGGTCCAGAGTGAAGCTACTTACCGCGGGACTGGATACAACACACTCGGAGGCTTTGCTCCAAGCTCCCTCCAGCCAGCCCCAAGGGGCTCTGGATCTATCCCCAGCAGCTTTACCTCCGCCCAGACAAAGGGTAAGAGGACCCGTGCCAAGAATACTGACATTAGCCTCTCTGGTTCTATAGCCAGTGGATCCTCTGTCAGCCACAACAAGCATCAAACCAAGGCCAGCAGAACCTATGGTCAAAGTGTCACTGACCCCAGTGCATTAAGGCCAGTTTCAAGTTGGGAGGTAAAGAGAATCCAGGCCAACACTCTTCGTACTGTACAGCCTCACTCCGGCAGCTCTGGACTAGTCCAGAATCCTGATGTTGTGTTTAATGTCCAGAGTAGAACTGCCTCTAACCTGAAACCATCTACTCCTAACTATGGCTCTACCCAGAGTGAATTCAAGTTCTCCACCTCCAGACAACCCAACCAAGGCCAGACTCTGAGTAGAGGAGCCCCAGCCTCTATGGTCAAACTGCCACCCACACCACCTCCCTCACCCACTATGTCCAGGACCTGAAGCAAGGGAGCAGCTTCCCTTCCCTGGCTTTCAAGGGACCAATGGAGATCTCTGCCCGGTCAATTTCCACTCCTGACTGTGAAGTTCCCTCAAGTGGTTCTTCACAAACTTCATTTAGACCAGGTCCTCTGCGTTTTGGTTCTACTGAAGGTGGGAGTGCAACAAACGCCTACAAGCCTAGCTTCTCCCAAGATGTCATGCAATACCAGAGCAACTCTGCCAGTAGAAGTGTTTCAACTTCAATCAATATGCCCAAACCTCTGGCCAGAGAATAGATGGAGCCTCTACCTCAAGTCGCGGCATGCCCACTTCTAGCCTGGCCTCTCGCTCCAGTCTTTTCGCCCAGCTCTACAGCTAGTGGAAACTCCTATGGCGCCTACAAGCCTGGCTCTGACCTTGGTGCAACACCAAGCCAAAGCCTGTTTACCTCTAACCAAGGTGGAAGGGGTTCAACATACAGCCAGAATCTCCTTGCAAAACCTGCCCAAGGGAAGTACGGACAAATGTCTGCTCAGTGGGGAGCTACCAGCCCAGCTATGCTGCCAGTAGTGGGCCAGTCTCCAGCCTCTTCAGTTCTACCCAGGCTGCCAGTTCTTCAACATTCATCCAGAATGCTCCTGCCACAGCCCAGAAGCCAAGTGGCTCTAAACCTGTCCCCAGTCAACGCTATCAGCCCAGCTATTTGTTCAATGCAGTGAAGTCCAAACTAGCTCTGCCAGACGTCCCACCCAGAGCCTCTTGTCTAGCAGCTATGGCCCTACCCAGAGCAGGACCAGCAGTGCCAGCTCGATCAACCCTCGCCGCTTTGCCCTGACCATGCACAGCATCCCAGAATTGTACGGATCTACAATCCACCGGCTCATAGACCCTACTCGGTAGGAGTAGTGCCTCCCCTAGCCACTCAACCCAGCTCTTCAAGTGTCAGCAAGCCACAGCCAAACCACTATCTGCCAAGCAGAAAGGCCCTAGCACAACCTAAATTGAGTCCAGAGCTTTAGGGAGTCCAGAACATGACGAAGTGGGATCTGTAGCCACCAGTTGAGGTGAGATTTCAGTTTCTCTGTATTTTTATGCCATTTGGGCTGTTTAGCTTTACATAGGCAGTTCATTGATCTTTTTGCGATTGGCGTAGTCAAAAGATCAGAATTTGGCTGCCTGTGTAAATGCAGCCTTGGCACCTGTCTTTGCATTCATGTATGCTTGTTACTAATCTTTTTGTCTTCTAGGTGCTGTGACCTGGAAGTGTTGTCAGGACTTCTCTACTTCAATTGTTTTAAATAAAATGTACTAATACATATTAGTCTTTATCTATTTAATTGTTTTCAAATGTTTTGAATGCCTTCAAAGGGATGTCAGTGTTGTGGTAGTTAGGTTGCTTGTTCCAGTAGAAGAAATGTTGGCTCTCTGGCATTTGACAGGATCTTTTGCATCACTGGACCTCTGCAATCAATGAGCCTGAATCAGAGTTTTGGGCCTGATGCCCTTAATATTAATGGTGACTCTAATGCACTTGCTTTCTATCTCACTAAACCCTCCTGAAAGTTCTCTGAAGTATTTCATTAACCCCCCTCTCCAAAAAAGTAAATGAACGTTTTTTCCATTGTCTGATCATCCAGAAAATGACAAACTACTTGTCACATACGCTGACTACAAGTGTGAATTTTGCCATAATGTTTACTTGCAAGCCCCTTTCATTTTTTAAAATGAATTGTTCAGCAGTCTTATAGCTTGAGATGCCATTAAGCTGTTGAGGAGCCTTTTGGTCCTAGACCTGGCACTCCGGAACCGCTTACCGTGCGGTAGCAGAAGTTTAACTTGGACTGCAACTGATCAGGAGGCTCTTGATGGTGCAGCTGTAAAGCCTTCTGGGGACCCATGACAATTCTTGTCAGTCTCTTGGGGGGGGGGTTGTCGTATCCTCTTCACGACTGTCTTGGTATGTTTGACCCATGAGAGTTCTTTGTCGATGTGGACACCAAGGTACTTAACTCTCGGCCTGCTCCATTACAGGCCCGTTAATAGGGGCTTGTTCGGCCCGCTTTTTCCTGTAGTCCACGATCAGCTCCTTAGTCTTGCTCACGTTGAAGGATAGATGTTTTTCTGGTACCACTCTGCCAGTTCTCTGCCCTCCCGAAAGGCCGTCTCGTCGGTATCAGGCCAAACATTCCTGTTACTGAGCTCAGCTCCATGTTTCAAAATGAGTGGTACATCTTGCCTCATATCTTATGTTAGCATAGCCAATATACATCTAATAATATGACTGTCAGAAAGGACACAGGAATAGCAGCATTGTCATTGGAGTATTTGCATGTGTGGGTTCTATAATGGAATTTCACCTTGCAAACCTTGTACCCAGAATGTCACTAACTGCTTGTTTGTGCCTGCTTGACCAAACTGAATCAAACATCACCAGGTATGCTCCATATGGAGACACAGGACACTTTTTCTCTCTTGCTCTTCCCCACCAGTCTGGTAGGTGTCAATCTGATTGATGGGGATCATTACTGTCCCCTGCTGGAAGCGTGTGAGCAGGAGGAGCCAGTGTGTGCCATCAGGCCCCTATCCATGATGAGGATATCTGTCACATTGTCACACTTTCACCCTCACGTCTTATCAGACACATGACACATTTTTTAGGAGCTGTTTCCTTTCCTCTCTTTTTCCATAACGCCTGGCAACATTCACAAGAAAGAAAAATAAAGAGAAAAATTACGTTCACGCAGAATACAGAAATATAAAATAAAATACAAATAAATCTTTCATTGGCATCAGCAGAAACGATCTTGTTGACAGGACCTTTAGACAGAGGGTAGATTTGCAGGAAGAGGAGAAAGGTGTCTTAAATCATACTGAAAATGAGTTCTATTAATTAATAAAGGATGGAGGTGACTCTTCTGTTCTCTCTAATGGGAGACAACACTCTCTTCTCTATTCGTCAGGCCATTCAACAATCTGCTTCACCCATGATATTTCATCATCATAATAAGCATACAACGTACTTATTGGCTTTATTGGCATGGGAAACATATGTTTACACTGCCAAAGCAAATGGAATAGACAATAAACAAAAGGAAATAAACAATTCTTTCTAATTTGCATTCATTTCTTGCAGGTCAGAAATGTTCTGGTCTGGTGTTCTACTTTTTATTTCATTTTATTTTACATTTATTTAATTAAGCAAGTCAGTTAAGAACAAATTCTTATTTACAATGATGGCCTACCCCAGCCAAACCCTCCCCTAACCCTGACGACGCTGGGCCAATTGTGTTTACTAATACCACAACTAATAGGTAATGCTGGGGCTGGGGCTTTCTGCTTGGCAGGTGCAGTGTGGTTTGGCTGTGGCTTGCTGACACTTGCAGAGCTGGGTTTGGAGTGGCTAGGGGAGGAGGCACTACTTCGAGGCGACAGACACAAGCTCCACCGTAGTATTCTGCGATGTTGTGGATGGTGGCCAGGGCGAAGCGTTGAGGGGTGGTGGAGGTACCACTGCTAGTCCCACACTTGGTAAGGCCATAGCTTCTAGAGGAGAGGCTTTGGGTAGGGCCGGCGGCAGACCTAGGGTTGGACTTCACTTACCTTAAGGGAACATTTTGACATTTGCCATATGGTTAGTGAGAAAGTCCACATTGCAAATGTACGGCCCCTTACTAGACGTCCGACAACATTTCTAAAATTGGAGGACAGCGTCGGGCCGTGCAGCAGGGCCGGATCTTCCAGGAAGTCATCAAACGAAGTCTCTCGGACATTCGGTTTTCGTTTAATAAAACGTTCAAATTTTGGTCATTTTTCCGCTGTCCCGGTAAATCCCACAAGAGGACGAGTAGAATCATATTGCAAATGTACAAAACATCACCAATCACGACGTGGCCTTATCTCCTAAACGGAAAAGACTTCGAAGAAGAAACTTGGTGAGCATAGGTTTGGCATAATGGGCAGTTGGCCCCGAACAAGATGGCGTCCAGGCCTCAACATGATTAAAGGTCAAAAATGAAAATAGAGCAATAATTTCTCCGCTTCACATCAAAGTAAATGAACCTACGGTGTCAGTAAAAAAAGAACCAGCCATTTATCTATTGTAATTTAAGAGAAATCGTACAATGTCAAATTGTTTTTTCTTTTCTTTTTAAGTTACAGATCCAGTTGCAGCTTGTTCAGATGAATCTTTTTAAATTGTGTTTCCGAGCTATGCGAGATTTCTGTGATTTTCTGAAATAACACACACTCATTCAACCCTCTGTAAATAGGTCGGTTCTTAACATAAAGACTTAAAACTCAATATTATATAAGTGCCTACCCCAAGGAGGATATGTGTTTACTTTCAGCTTCCTGTGTAAACCGGAAGTGCCGTAAAATGTTGTCATAGGTGCTGTTTCAAGGGTTAAAAAGGTCTGATCTTTTCAAAACTTCATATTGGTTATTAGGCAACCTCATGAACTGTAAATCAGTCATTTCTCCCAACAGATGTCAAAGAAAAGCTCTGTCACACACACACACACACACACACACACACACACACACACACACACACACACACACACACACACACACACACACACACACACACACACAAACACAGCAAGGATGGAGTGACAAAGTGCGGTGCTTAAAGACACACAGAGCCTGCGATGGCATTTCCATATTCTCAAGGCCGTGCAGAGTTCAACGAGATGCCCCGCTTGACCGTAGGCCCAAAATTAAGCCTGGCCCTACATTTAATTTACTTTTGGGTGACAGTGAGAGAACCGTTAGGGTGAGAGGCACAATTCGACCTCAGGTACGTTCCTGTGGTCCTCCCGATCTGTGCAAGCCTAACCTTGACCGTTGACCGTACTAATACCACAACTAATAGGTAATGCTGGGGCTGGGGCTTTCTGCTTGGCAGGTGCAGTGTGGTTTGGCTGTGGCTTGCTGACACTTGCAGAGCTGGGTTTGGAGTGACTAGGGGAGGAGGCACTACTTCGAGGCGACAGACACAAGCTCCACCGTAGTATTCTGCGATGTTGTGGATGGTGGCCAGGGCGAAGCGTTGAGGGGTGGTGGAGGTGCCACTGCTAGTCCCACACTTGGTAAGGCCATAGCTTCTAGAGGATAGCTTCATTTCCGGTCACAACTTGCAGGCTTGTTTCGAGTTGCTGTGCGTTTTGTTGCCAAACTATTTTGCTACCTGACAACTTTACGGTTTTCACTTTTTAATTACCGTTCATATATTTATTTATTTTTTCCTCAACTTTTTCACTCCGGACGCTTTATCTGGACACGATTCGTCAGGACCTCCAACAGCCGAAGCTAAGTAGTAACATTAACATGATGCCTTCTAATTGCAGCCGCTGTGTTCGCCTTACGGCGAGGATAGCTGTACTGCAATTCCAGTTTCAGACGCAATCGTTAGGCAAGGGTAATTTCAGTGTAGGAAAGGATGAAACAGCGTCTGTGCCACCAGTAAGTACAGATAGTAGTATAAATCCCCTGGCACAGTCCCCGCAGCCGGACAATTTTCTCACGGTTTCTGGAAGGAAATGCTGTAGGAACGCTCAACCGGTGTCGCTCATTCAGCCGACAGAAACTTTCAACCGGTTTTCCCCATTAAGCAGCGGGTCGGTGTCAGAGGCCGAGTCTTCTCTGGTCTCTACTCCTCCCGTTACGGGGTCTGAGACGCCGAAGCTTCCCACCATTAGCTCTGACAAATTGAAAACTCTAGTCATTGGCGACTCCATTACCCGCAGTATTAGACTTAAAGCGAATCATCCAGCGATCATACATTGTTTACCCGGGGGCAGGGCTACCGACGTTAAGGCTAATCTGAAGATGGTGCTGGCTAAAGCTAAAACTGGCGAGTGTAGAGAGTATAGAGATATTGTTATCCACGTCGGCACCAACGATGTTAGGATGAAACAGTCAGAGATCACCAAGCGCAACATAGCTTCTGCGTGCATATCAGCTAGAAAGATGTGTCGGCATCGAGTAATTGTCTCTGGCCCCCCCCAGTTAGGGGAGTGATGAGCTCTACAGCAGAGTCTCACAACTCAATCGCTGGTTGAAAACTGTTTTCTGCCCCTCCCAAAAGATAGAATTTGTAGATAATTGGCCCTCTTTCTGGGACTCACCCACAAACAGGACCAAGCCTGACCTGCTGAGGAGTGACGGACTCCATCCTAGCTGGAGGGGTGCTCTCATCTTATCTACCAACATAGACAGGGCTCTAACTCCTCTAGCTCCACAATGAAATAGGGTGCAGGCCAGGCAGCAGGCTGTTAGCCAGCCTTAACATAAAGACTTAAAACTCAATATTATATAAGTGCCTACCCCAAGGAGGATATGTGTTTACTTTCAGCTTCCTGTGTAAACCGGAAGTGCCGTAAAATGTTGTCATAGGTGCTGTTTCGAAGGGTTAAAAAGGTCTGATCTTTTCAAAACTTCATATTGGTTATTAGGCAACCCTCATGAACTGTAAATCAGTCATTTCTCCCAACAGATGTCAAAGAAAAGCTCTGTCACACACACACACACACACACACACACACACACACACACACACACACACACACACACACACACACACACACACACACACACACACACACACACACACACACACACACACAAAACACAGCAAGGATGGAGTGACAAAGTGCGGTGCTTAAAGACACACAGAGCCTGCGATGGCATTTCCATATTCTCAAGGCCGTGCAGAGTTCAACGAGATGCCCAAGCTTGACCGTAGGCCCAAAATTAAGCCTGGCCCTACATTTAATTTACTTTTGGGTGACAGTGAGAGAAAAGCCGTTAGGGTGAGAGGCACAATTCGACCTCAGGTACGTTCCTGTGGTCCTCCCGATCTGTGCAAGCCTAACCTTGACCGTTGACCGTACTAATACCACAACTAATAGGTAATGCTGGGGCTGGGGCTTTCTGCTTGGCAGGTGCAGTGTGGTTTGGCTGTGGCTTGCTGACACTTGCAGAGCTGGGTTTGGAGTGACTAGGGAGGAGGCACTACTTCGAGGCGACAGACACAAGCTCCACCGTAGTATTCTGCGATGTTGTGGATGGTGGCCAGGGCGACGTTGAGGGTGGTGGAGGTGCCACTGCTAGTCCCACACTTGGTAAGGCCATAGCTTCTAGAGGATAGCTTCATTTCCGGTCACAACTTGCAGGCTTGTTTCGAGTTGCTGTGCGTTTTGTTGCCAAACTATTTTGCTACCTGACAACTTTACGGTTTTCACTTTTTAATTACCGTTCATATATTTATTTATTTTTCCTCAACTTTTTCAACCGGACGCTTTATCTGGACACGATTCGTCAGGACCTCCAACAGCCGAAGCTAAGTAGTAACATTAACATGATGCCTTCTAATTGCAGCCGCTGTGTTGGAGCCTTACGGCGAGGATAGCTGTACTGCAATTCAGTTTCAGACACAATCGTTAGGCAAGGGTAATTTCAGTGTAGGAAAGGATGAAACAGCGTCTGTGCCACCAGTAAGTACAGATAGTAGTATAAATCCCCTGGCACAGTCCCCGAGCCGGACAATTTTCTCACGGTTTCTGGAAGGAAATGCTGTAGGAACGCTCAACCGGTGTCGCTCATTCAGCCGACAGAAACTTTCAACCGGTTTTCCCCATTAAGCAGCGGGTCGGTGTCAGAGGCCGAGTCTTCTCTGGTCTCTACTCCTCCCGTTACGGGGTCTGAGACGCCGAAGCTTCCCACCATTAGCTCTGACAAATTGAAAACTCTAGTCATTGGCTACTCCATTACCCGCAGTATTAGACTTAAAGCGAATCATCCAGCGATCATACATTGTTTACCCGGGGGCAGGGCTACCGACGTTAAGGCTAATCTGAAGATGGTGCTGGCTAAAGCTAAAACTGGCGAGTGTAGAGAGTATAGAGATATTGTTATCCACGTCGGCACCAACGATGTTAGGATGAAACAGTCAGAGATCACCAAGCGCAACATAGCTTCTGCGTGCATATCAGCTAGAAAGATGTGTCGGCATCGAGTAATTGTCTCTGGCCCCCTCCCAGTTAGGGGGAGTGATGAGCTCTACAGCAGAGTCTCACAACTCAATCGCTGGTTGAAAACTGTTTTCTGCCCCTCCCAAAAGATAGAATTTGTAGATAATTGGCCCTCTTTCTGGGACTCACCCACAAACAGGACCAAGCCTGACCTGCTGAGGAGTGACGGACTCCATCCTAGCTGGAGGGTGCTCTCATCTTATCTACCAACATAGACAGGGCTCTAACTCCTCTAGCTCCACAATGAAATAGGGTGCAGGCCAGGCAGCAGGCTGTTAGCCAGCCTGCCAGCATAGTGGAGTCTGCCACTAGCACAGTCAGTGTAGTCAGCTCAGCTGAGCTTCTAGTCATGAAATCTATGCAGCCTACTCAATCACTTTTTATAGCTACTGTTTACAGGCCTCCTGGGCCATATACAGCGTTTCTCACTGAGTTCCCTGAATTCCTATCGGACCTTGTAGTCATTGCAGATAATATTCTAATCTTTGGTGACTTTAATATTCACATGGAAAAGTCCACAGACCCACTCCAAAAGGCTTTCGGAGCCATCATCGACTCACTGGGTTTTGTCCAACATGTCTCTGGACCGACTCACTGTCACAGTCATACGCTGGACCTAGTTTTGTCCCATGGAATAAATGTTGTGGATCTTAATGTTTTTCCTCATAATCCTGGACTATCGGACCACCATTTTATTACGTTTGCAATTGCAACAAATAATCTGCTCAGACCCCAACCAAGGAACATCAAAAGTCGTGCTATAAATTCACAGACAACACAAAGATTCCTTGATGCCCGTCCAGACTCCCTCTGCCTACCCAAGGACGCCAGAGGACAAAAATCCATTAAGCACCTAACTGAGGATCTCAATTTAACCTTGCGCAATACCCTAGATGCAGTTGCACCCCTAAAAACTAAAAAAATGTCTAATAAGAAACTAGCTCCCTGGTACACAGAAAATACCCGAGCTCTGAAGCAAGCTTCCAGAAAATTGGAACGGAAATGGCGCCACACCAAACTGGAAGTCTTCCGACTAGCTTGGAAGGACGGTACCGTGCAGTACCGAAGAGCCCTTACTGCTGCTCGATCATCCTATTTTTCTATTTTTTTTATTTTTAAAATTTTTTATTTCACCTTTATTTAACCAGGTAGGCTAGTTGAGAACAAGTTCTCATTTGCAACTGCGACCTGGCCAAGATAAAACATAGCAGTGTGAACAGACAACACAGAGTTACACATGGAGTAAACAATTAACAAGTCAATAACACAGTAGAAAAAAACTTAATTGAGTTAATTAACTTAATTGAGGAAAATAAGAACAATCCGAAATTCCTTTTTGATACTGTCGCAAAGCTAACTAAAAAGCAGCATTCCCCAAGAGAGGATGACTTTCACTTTAGCAGTGATAAATTCATGAACTTCTTTGAGGAAAAGATTATGATTATTAGAAAGCAAATTACGGACTCCTCTTTAAACCTGCGTATTCCTCCAAACCTCAGTTGTCCTGAGTCTGCACAACTCTGCCAGGACCTAGGATCAAGAGAGACGCTCAAGTCTTTTAGTACTATATCTCTTGACACAATGATGAAAATAATCATGGCCTCTAAACCTTCAAGCTGCATACTGGACCCTATTCCAACTAAACTACTGAAAGAGCTGCTTCCTGTGCTTGGCCCTCCTATGTTGAACATAATAAAAGGCTCTCTATCCACTGGATGTGTACCAAACTCACTAAAAGTGGCAGTAATAAAGCCTCTCTTGAAAAAGCCAAACCTTGACCCAGAAAATATAAAAAACTATCGGCCTATATCAAATCTTCCATTCCTCTCAAAATTTTAGAGAAGGCTGTTGCGCAGCAACTCACTGCCTTCCTGAAGACAAACAATGTATACGAAATGCTTCAGTCTGGTTTTAGACCCCATCATAGCACTGAGACGGCACTTGTGAAGGTGGTAAATGACATTTTAATGGCATCGGACCGAGGCTCTGCATCTGTCCTCGTGCTCCTAGACCTTAGTGCTGCTTTTGATACCATCGATCACCACATTCTTTTGGAGAGATTGGAAACCCAAATTGGTCTACGGACATGTTCTGGCCTGGTTTAGATCTTATCTGTCGGAAAGATATCAGTTTGTCTCTGTGAATGGTTTGTCCTCTGACAAATCAACTGTAAATTTCGGTGTTCCTCAAGGTTCTGTTTTAGGACCACTATTGTTTTCACTATATATTTTACCTCTTGGGGATGTTATTCGAAAACATAATGTAAACTTTCACTGCTATGCGGATGACACACAGCTGTACATTTCAATGAAACATGGTGAAGCCCCAAAATTGCCCTCGCTAGAAGCATGTGTTTCAGACATAAGGAAGTGGATGGCTGCAAACTTTCTACTATTAAACTCGGACAAAACAGAGATGCTTGTTCTAGGTCCCAAGAAACAAAGAGATCTTCTGTTGAATCTGACAATTAATCTTAATGGTTGTACAGTCGTCTCAAATAAAACTGTGAAGGACCTCGGCGTTACTCTGGACCCTGATCTCTCTTTTGAAGAACATATCAAGACCATTTCGAGGACAGCTTTTTTCCATCTACGTAACATTGCAAAAATCAGAAACTTTCTGTCCAAAAATGATGCAGAAAAATTAATCCATGCTTTTGTCACTTCTAGGTTAGACTACTGCAATGCTCTATTTTCCGGCTACCCGGATAAAGCACTAAATAAACTTCAGTTAGTGCTAAATACGGCTGCTAGAATCCTGACTAGAACCAAAAAATTTGATCATATTACTCCAGTGCTAGCCTCTCTACACTGGCTTCCTGTCAAAGCAAGGGCTGATTTCAAGGTTTTACTGCTAACCTACAAAGCATTACATGGGCTTGCTCCTACCTATCTCTCTGATTTGGTCCTGCCGTACATACCTACACGTACGCTACGGTCACAAGACGCAGGCCTCCTAATTGTCCCTAGAATTTCTAAGCAAACAACTGGAAGCAGGGCTTTCTCCTATAGAGCTCCATTTTTATGGAACGGTCTGCCTACCCATGTCAGAGACGCAAACTCGGTCTCAACCTTTAAGTCTTTACTGAAGACTCATCTCTTCAGTGGGTCATATGATTGAGTGTAGTCTGGCCCAGGAGTGGGAAGGTGAACGGAAAGGCTCTGGAGCAACGAACCGCCCTTGCTGTCTCTGCCTGGCCGGTTCCCCTCTTTCCACTGGGACTCTCTGCCTCTAACCCTATTACGGGGGCTGAGTCACTGGCTTACTGGGGCTCTCTCATGCCGTCCCTGGAGGGGGTGCGTCACCTGAGTGGGTTGATTCACTGTTGTGGTCATCCTGTCTGGGTTGGCGCCCCCCCCTTGGGTTGTGCCGTGGCGGAGATCTTTGTGGGCTATACTCAGCCTTGTCTCAGGATGGTAAGTTGGTGGTTGAAGATATCCCTCTAGTGGTGTGGGGGCTGTGCTTTGGCAAAGTGGGTGGGGTTATATCCTTCCTGTTTGGCCCTTGTCCGGGGTGTCCTCGGATGGGGCCACAGTGTCTCCTGACCCCTCCTGTCTCAGCCTCCAGTATTTATGCTGCAGTAGTTTATGTGTCGGGGGGCTAGGGTCAGTTTGTTATATCTGGAGTACTTCTCCTGTCCTATTCGGTGTCCTGTGTGAATCTAAGTGTGCGTTCCCTAATTCTCTCCTTATCTCTTTCTTTCTCTCTCTCGGAGGACCTGAGCCCTTGGACCATGCCCCAGGACTACCTGACATGATGACTCCTTGCTGTCCCCAGTCCACCTGGCCATGCTGCTGCTCCAGTTTCAACTGTTCTGCCTTACTATTATTCAACCATGCTGGTCATTTATGAACATTTGAACATCTTGGCCACGTTCTGTTATAATCTCCACCCGGCACAGCCAGAAGAGGACTGGCCACCCCACATATGCTCTCTCTAATTCTCTCTTTCTTTCTCTCTCGGAGGACCTGAGCCCTAGGACCGTGCCCCAGGACTACCTGACATGATGACTCCTTGCTGTCCCCAGTCCACCTGACTGTGCTGCTGCTCCAGTTTCAACTGTTCTGCCTTATTATTATTCGACCATGCTGGTCATTTATGAACATTTGAACATCTTGGTCATGTTCTGTTATAATCTCTACCCGGCACAGTCAGAAGAGGACTGGCCACCCCACATAGCCTGGTTCCTCTCTAGGTTTCTTCCTAGGTTTTGGTCTTTCTAGGGAGTTTTTCCTAGCCACCGTGCTTTTACACCTGCATTGTTTGCTGTTTGGGGTTTTAGGCTGGGTTTCTGTACAGCACTTTGAGATATCAGCTGATGTACGAAGGGCTATATAAATACATTTGATTTGATTTGATTTGATTTGATTTGGGTAGGGCCGGCGGCAGACCTAGGGTTGGACTTCACATACCTAAGGGAACATTTTGACATTTGCCATATGGTTAGTGAGAAAGTCCACATTGCAAATGTCGGCCCCTTACTAGACGTCCGACAACATTTCTAAAATTGGAGGACAGCGTCGGGCCGTGCAGCAGGGCCGGATCTTCCAGGAAGTCATCAAACGAAGTCTCTCGGACAATCGGTTTTCGTTTAATAAAACGTTCAAATTTTGGTCATTTTTCCGCTGTCCCGGTAAATCCCACAAGAGGACGAGTAGAATCATATTGCAAATGTACAAAACATCACCAATCACGACGTGGCCTTATCTCCTAAACGGAAAAGACTTGAAGAAGAAACTTGGTGAGCATAGGTTTGGCATAATGGGCAGTTGGCCCCGAACAAGATGGCGTCAGGCCTCAACATGATTAAAGGTCAAAAATGAAAATAGAGCAATAATTTCTCCGCTTCACATCAAAGTAAATGAACCTACGGTGTCAATAAAAAAGAACCAGCCATTTATCTATTGTAATTTAAGAGAAATCGTACAATGTCAAATTGTTTTTCTTTTCTTTTTAAGTTACAGATCCAGTTGCAGCTTGTTCAGATGAATCTTTTTCAATTGTGTTTCCGAGCTATGCGAGATTTCTGTGATTTTCTGAAATAACACACACTCATTCAACCCTCTGTAAATAGGTCGGTTCTTAACATAAAGACTTAAAACTCAATATTATATAAGTGCCTACCCCAAAGGAGGATATGTGTTTACTTTCAGCTTCCTGTGTAAACCGGAAGTGCCGTAAAATGTTGTCATAGGTGCTGTTTCGAAGGGTTAAAAGGTCTGATCTTTTTTCAAAACTTCATATTGGTTATTAGGCCACCCTCATGAACTGTAAATCAGTCATTTCTCCCAACAGATGTCAAAGAAAAGCTCTGTCACACACACACACACACACACACACACACACACACACACACACACACACACACACACACACACGCAGCAAGGATGGAGTGACAAAGTGCGGTGCTTAAAGACACTCAGAGCCTGCAATGGCATTACCATAATCTCTAGGCTGTGCCGAGTTCAACGAGATGCCCCGCTAGACCGTAGCTTGCTCGGTCTGAGCTCATAATGAAGCCTGGCCCTAAATTGCAGGGGCTTTTGGGTGACAGCGGGAGAACAGTTAGGGTTAGAAGCAAAAATCTACCTCGGGAACATTCCTGAGGTCCTCCCGATCGGTGCAAGCCTAAACTTGACCATGTGGCATTAACTCTTAAAAGTTAAAAGAAGGTGTTTACATCAAACAGTTTTCATTGACTTCTCTCCCCATAGTAATACATTGCCTGCACCACTAAATTCAACCTGAAGCCCATGTGGGTTATGAATGTCTTATGAACCTGTCTTCCATGACAATCCATCAGGCCACTATGAGGTCTACCTGTGTTGATCCTAAGCTTCCTGAAGCAACCGTAAGTGATTAATGCACCCTAAAAGTGTTTTGATATACATAACTTGCAATTATGAAAATCACTGCATTCAACCCTGTGTAGATCAGTCAATTCTAAACATAAAGACTTAAAACTCAGGATTCTGTAAGAGCCTACCCCAATGAGGATATGTGTTCACGTTCAGCTTCCTGTGCCAACCGGAAGTGCCTTCAAATGGTGTCATATGCGCTGTTTCGAAGGGTTAAAAAGGTCAGATCTTTTTAAAACTTCATATGTGTGATTAAGCAACCCTCATGAACTGTAAATCAGTCATTTTCCCCAGAAGATGTCAAAGAAAAGTTCTCACACACACACACACACACACACACACAGACACACACACACACACACACACACAGCTTGGACGGAGGGACACAGTGTGGTGTGTAGAGATAGACAGAGCCTGCAATAGTTAACTTTGTTCAAACTATTAAAGAACCGTCAGACCTAGAGTTCTGAAACTTTAGAAACCTGTTCTACAGCTCAGGTCGATAGTGCGTGGTGAGTTATGGGGCTCTAGAAGGTTCCTTGACCTAGAAACAGCCTCATACATTTGAAATGACTTCAATTCACTTTGACCATTACGGAAATGACGACATTAGGTAAGTCCCAGAGTCACAAGACTAGGTCCATTGAAACCGGCTCGGCCCATAGAGACGGACCTCAACGTTTCTGCCCGATAGCTCATTCAGGGACCCCACCCCGTAGCAAGGCATGGAAAAAAGTGGATTTTCAGCACCAATTAAGGTCTTGCTCGGGCACCGAATGACCTATCGAGCTGAAACTCCCTCATCATATATGACAAATAGACCATCTAGATTGATTCATGGCTTAACATAGTGCTATATATAATTTTGGCAGAATTAAATGCCTTTTGGACATGATTCACTGACTTTTGGGTTTGTAACATCCTGATTTGCCACTTTCAAAACTTTAATATTGCACTTGGACATTTCTTATGGCCTTTGGCAAAAAAAAACAGTGACTTTTGACTTCCTATGAAATCATATTGCAAATGGACAAAACATATGCCCTATGGACAAGTTTTTAAAAAATGAAATATGACAAAAGTATATTTATACAGTTCTTACACATGAGTAATTGACACAAAATCGAAAGAATTTCGATAAACAGTCCAGAAAGCACTTTTTTAAGGGAGTGTTCAATTTTTCAAAATGTTACTCTTGGGTCTTGACTTGTGTTACATTTGCAATATGAAAAATCACAGTGGAGCGCACTCGCCATCTGTTGGATTTTTGGAATGCTACACTTGGCATTTGCCATATGGCATTTGCAATCAACTTTGATTGAAACAACGCCGAATTGAGTGGTATGTTTCGTACGGTGTCAATGACTTCCCATTCATTTTAGTTTCTTATTCATCCCTTTACATTTGTGTGTATAAGGTAGTTGTTTTTGTATAAGGTAGTTGAAATTGTTAGATTACTAGTTAGATTTTACTGCATAGTCAGAACTAGAAGCACAAGCATTTCGCTACACTCGCATTAACATCTGCTAACAATGTGTATGTGACCAATAAAATTTGATTTGAATTTTTGCAAACAATAAACAAAACAAACAAATCCCCTGTCAAGAGAATACATTGTACAAGTTAAATCACGTCAAAGCCAAGAGAGAAATTACACAACATATTTCACAAGCAGCAACTTTTCATTAGGTATGAAACACTTTTTCCCCAAACATTGCAACCAAAATGTATTCCAAAAGCTATATTTAAATGAAGTTCTACAGAATCCACAGAGGAGACAACGCAATAGCTGCCAGCTCGCTAACTTAGGCTGCTTTTACACAGGCAGACCAATTCAGATCCTTTTTTTACTCATTTGTCTTTTGACCAATCACATCAGATCTTTTCAAATCAGCTCTTTTTCAGAGCAGATCTGATTGGTCAAAAGACTAATTAGTGAAAAACAAGATCAGAATTGTGCTGCCTGTGTAAACGCTGCCTTACTGCCTTGAGTTGTTGATATATCAGCTGAGTGTATATTTATAACCTGAACAGCCAGTTGTCATCACTGTTTGATTGATTGATCATGTTCATCTGCATGTCATTGTGGTGTCATAACGTTAGCCCTCTTTGTGTGAATTTCAAAAGTCTTTCCTTAACTCTTCGCGTCCTCTGTCCTCACCTTGGTTGTTTTAAAATCTGTCCGCTCCACAAAGACATACAGCTGAGAATGATCAATCAATAAGCCAGTGATTGGATGGCAACTGCAGGTTCAGGCAATAAATACACACCAAGCTGGTACGTCAACTAAGCATGGCAGTAAGGCACTGAGCTACTAATTGCTTTGTCTGGGCTGTTGGTGGGTTAAGGCTTTGATATGGCTTTTGGAATTAATTTGGGGTAAGATTCTTTGACCAATGTGTTTCAGGTCAACTGCAAGGTTGCTGCTTGTATTTGGAATGTGGATGTGTAATGGCAACTTCTTTTCTTGACAGGATTGTGTTCCTTTGCTCATTGTTTGCAGAACACTCAAGTTTTACATGGGCTCCACGTGGTAAGGCATGAACACAAAACGTTGTCACTTTTGTCAGACCAACCTTCAAGTTTGGCACTGAATCTATAACTTCCCTTCTGTTTAGATGCCCAGAGACTAAGAGGCTATGGGTTTTCTGGCTCTTCCAGAATGGAAGTTGAGCAGAGGCAAACAGGTGGCAGCTATCCCCAGGATCAATTCAGACCGGCCTCTCACACTTCTGGTTCGGTCCAGAGTGAAGCTACTTACCGCGGGACTGGATACAACACACTCGGAGGCTTTGCTCCAAGCTCCCTCCAGCCAGCCCCAAGGGGCTCTGGATCTATCCCCAGCAGCTTTACCTCCGCCCAGACAAAGGGTAAGAGGACCCGTGCCAAGAATACTGACATTAGCCTCTCTGGTTCTATAGCCAGTGGATCCTCTGTCAGCCACAACAAGCATCAAACCAAGGCCAGCAGAACCTATGGTCAAAGTGTCACTGACCCCAGTGCATTAAGGCCAGTTTCAAGTTGGGAGGTAAAGAGAATCCAGGCCAACACTCTTCGTACTGTACAGCCTCACTCCGGCAGCTCTGGACTAGTCCAGAATCCTGATGTTGTGTTTAATGTCCAGAGTAGAACTGCCTCTAACCTGAAACCATCTACTCCTAACTATGGCTCTACCCAGAGTGAATTCAAGTTCTCCACCTCCAGACAACCCAACCAAGGCCAGACTCTGAGTAGAGGAGCCCCCAGCCTCTATGGTCAAACTGCCACCCACACCACCTCCCTCACCCACTATGTCCAGGACCTGAAGCAAGGGAGCAGCTTCCCTTCCCTGGCTTTCAAGGGACCAATGGAGATCTCTGCCCGGTCAATTTCCACTCCTGACTGTGAAGTTCCCTCAAGTGGTTCTTCACAAACTTCATTTAGACCAGGTCCTCTGCGTTTTGGTTCTACTGAAGGTGGGAGTGCAACAAACGCCTACAAGCCTAGCTTCTCCCAAGATGTCATGCAATACCAGAGCAACTCTGCCAGTAGAAGTGTTTCAACTTCCAATCAATATGCCCAAACCTCTGGCCAGAGAATAGATGGAGCCTCTACCTCAAGTCGCGGCATGCCCACTTCTAGCCTGGCCTCTCGCTCCAGTCTTTTCGCCCAGCTCTACAGCTAGTGGAAACTCCTATGGCGCCTACAAGCCTGGCTCTGACCTTGGTGCAACACCAAGCCAAAGCCTGTTTACCTCTAACCAAGGTGGAAGGGGTTCAACATACAGCCAGAATCTCCTTGCAAAACCTGCCCAAGGGAAGTACGGACAAATGTCTGCTCAGTGGGGGAGCTACCAGCCCAGCTATGCTGCCAGTAGTGGGCCAGTCTCCAGCCTCTTCAGTTCTACCCAGGCTGCCAGTTCTTCAACATTCATCCAGAATGCTCCTGCCACAGCCCAGAAGCCAAGTGGCTCTAAACCTGTCCCCAGTCAACGCTATCAGCCCAGCTATTTGTTCAATGCAGTGAAGTCCAACACTAGCTCTGCCAGACGTCCCACCCAGAGCCTCTTGTCTAGCAGCTATGGCCCTACCCAGAGCAGGACCAGCAGTGCCAGCTCGATCAACCCTCGCCGCTTTGCCCTGACCATGCACAGCATCCCAGAATTGTACGGCGGATCTACAATCCACCGGCTCATAGACCCTACTCGGTAGGAGTAGTGCCTCCCTAGCCACTCAACCCAGCTCTTCAAGTGTCAGCAAGCCACAGCCAAACCACTATCTGCCAAGCAGAAAGGCCCTAGCACAACCTAAATTGAGTCCAGAGCTTTAGGGAGTCCAGAACATGACGAAGTGGGATCTGTAGCCACCAGTTGAGGTGAGATTTCAGTTTCTCTGTATTTTTATGCCATTTGGGCTGTTTAGCTTTACATAGGCAGTTCATTGATCTTTTTGCGATTGGCGTAGTCAAAAGATCAGAATTTGGCTGCCTGTGTAAATGCAGCCTTGGCACCTGTCTTTGCATTCATGTATGCTTGTTACTAATCTTTTTGTCTTCTAGGTGCTGTGACCTGGAAGTGTTGTCAGGACTTCTCTACTTCAATTGTTTTAAATAAAATGTACTAATACATATTAGTCTTTATCTATTTAATTGTTTTCAAATGTTTTGAATGCCTTCAAAGGGATGTCAGTGTTGTGGTAGTTAGGTTGCTTGTTCCAGTAGAAGAAATGTTGGCTCTCTGGCATTTGACAGGATCTTTTGCATCACTGGACCTCTGCAATCAATGAGCCTGAATCAGAGTTTTGGGCCTGATGCCCTTAATATTAATGGTGACTCTAATGCACTTGCTTTCTATCTCACTAAACCCTCCTGAAAGTTCTCTGAAGTATTTCATTAACCCCCCCCCCCCCCTCTCCAAAAAAGTAAATGAACGTTTTTTTTTCCATTGTCTGATCATCCAGAAAATGACAAACTACTTGTCACATACGCTGACTACAAGTGTGAATTTTGCCATAATGTTTACTTGCAAGCCCCTTTCATTTTTTAAAATGAATTGTTCAGCAGTCTTATAGCTTGAGATGCCATTAAGCTGTTGAGGAGCCTTTGGTCCTAGACCTGGCACTCCGAACCGCTTACCGTGCGGTAGCAGAAGTTTAACTTGGACTGCAACTGATCAGGAGGCTCTTGATGGTGCAGCTGTAAAGCCTTCTGGGGACCCATGACAATTCTTGTCAGTCTCTTGGGGGGGGTTGTCGTATCCTCTTCACGACTGTCTTGGTATGTTTGACCCATGAGAGTTCTTTGTCGACGTGGACACCAAGGTACTTAACTCTCGGCCTGCTCCATTACAGGCCCGTTAATAGGGGCTTGTTCGGCCCGCTTTTTCCTGTAGTCCACGATCAGCTCCTTAGTCTTGCTCACGTTGAAGGATAGATGTTTTTCTGGTACCACTCTGCCAGTTCTCTGCCCTCCCGAAAGGCCGTCTCGTCGGTATCAGGCCAAACATTCCTGTTACTGAGCTCAGCTCCATGTTTCAAAATGAGTGGTACATCTTGCCTCATATCTTATGTTAGCATAGCCAATATACATCTAATAATATGACTGTCAGAAAGGACACAGGAATAGCAGCATTGTCATTGGAGTATTTGCATGTGTGGGTTCTATAATGGAATTTCACCTTGCAAACCTTGTACCCAGAATGTCACTAACTGCTTGTTTGTGCCTGCTTGACCAAACTGAATCAAACATCACCAGGTATGCTCCATATGGAGACACAGGACACTTTTTCTCTCTTGCTCTTCCCCACCAGTCTGGTAGGTGTCAATCTGATTGATGGGGATCATTACTGTCCCCTGCTGGAAGCGTGTGAGCAGGAGGAGCCAGTGTGTGCCATCAGGCCCCCTATCCATGATGAGGATATCTGTCACATTGTCACACTTTCACCCTCACGTCTTATCAGACACATGACACATTTTTTTAGGAGCTGTTTCCTTTCCTCTCTTTTTCCATAACGCCTGGCAACATTCACAAGAAAGAAAAATAAAGAGAAAAATTACGTTCACGCAGAATACAGAAATATAAAATAAAATACAAATAAATCTTTCATTGGCATCAGCAGAAACGATCTTGTTGACAGGACCTTTAGACAGAGGGTAGATTTGCAGGAAGAGGAGAAAGGTGTCTTAAATCATACTGAAAATGAGTTCTATTAATTAATAAAGGATGGAGGTGACTCTTCTGTTCTCTCTAATGGGAAACAACACTCTCTTCTCTATTCGTCAGGCCATTCAACAATCTGCTTCACCCATGATATTTCATCATCATAATAAGCATACAACGTACTTATTGGCTTTATTGGCATGGGAAACATATGTTTACACTGCCAAAGCAAATGGAATAGACAATAAACAAAAGGAAATAAACAATTCTTTCTAATTTGCATTCATTTCTTGCAGGTCAGAAATGTTCTGGTCTGGTGTTCTACTTTTTATTTCATTTTATTTTACATTTATTTAATTAAGCAAGTCAGTTAAGAACAAATTCTTATTTACAATGATGGCCTACCCCAGCCAAACACTCCCCTAACCCGGACGACGCTGGGCCAATTGTGTTTACTAATACCACAACTAATAGGTAATGCTGGGGCTGGGGCTTTCTGCTTGGCAGGTGCAGTGTGGTTTGGCTGTGGCTTGCTGACACTTGCAGAGCTGGGTTTGGAGTGGCTAGGGGAGGAGGCACTACTTCGAGGCGACAGACACAAGCTCCACCGTAGTATTCTGCGATGTTGTGGATGGTGGCCAGGGCGAAGCGTTGAGGTGTGGTGGAGGTGCCACACTTGGTAAGGCCATAGCTTCTAGAGGAGAGGCTTTGGGTAGGGCCGGTGGCAGACCTAGGGTTGGACTTCACTTACCTTAAGGGAACATTTTGACATTTGCCATATGGTTAGTGAGAAAGTCCACATTGCAAATGTACGGCCCCTTACTAGACGTCCGACAACATTTCTAAAATTGGAGGACAGCGTCTGGCCGTGCAGCAGGGCCGGATCTTCCAGGAAGTCATCAAACGAAGTCTCTCGGACATTCGGTTTTCGTTTAATAAAACGTTCAAATTTTGGTCATTTTTCCGCTGTCCCGGTAAATCCCACAAGAGGACGAGTAGAATCATATTGCAAATGTACAAAACATCACCAATCACGACGTGGCCTTATCTCCTAAACGGAAAAGACTTCAAGAAGAAACTTGGTGAGCATAGGTTTGGCATAATGGGCAGTTGGCCCCGAACAAGATGGCGTCCAGGCCTCAACATGATTAAAGGTCAAAAATGAAAATAGAGCAATAATTTCTCCGCTTCACATCAAAGTAAATGAACCTACGGTGTCAATAAAAAAAGAACCAGCCATTTATCTATTGTAATTTAAGAGAAATCGTACAATGTCAAATTGTTTTTCTTTTCTTTTTAAGTTACAGATCCAGTTGCAGCTTGTTCAGATGAATCTTTTTAAATTGTGTTTCCGAGCTATGCGAGATTTCTGTGATTTTCTGAAATAACACACACTCATTCAACCCTCTGTAAATAGGTCGGTTCTTAACATAAAGACTTAAAACTCAATATTATATAAGTGCCTACCCCAAGGAGGATATGTGTTTACTTTCAGCTTCCTGTGTAAACCGGAAGTGCCGTAAAATGTTGTCATAGGTGCTGTTTCGAAGGGTTAAAAAGGTCTGATCTTTTCAAAACTTCATATTGGTTATTAGGCAACCCTCATGAACTGTAAATCAGTCATTTCTCCCAACAGATGTCAAAGAAAAGCTCTGTCACACACACACACACACACACACACACACACACACACACACACACACACACACACACACACACACACACACACACACACACACACACACACACACACACACACACACACACACACACACACACACACACACACACAAACACAGCAAGGATGGAGTGACAAAGTGCGGTGCTTAAAGACACACAGAGCCTGCGATGGCATTTCCATATTCTCAAGGCCGTGCAGAGTTCAACGAGATGCCCCGCTTGACCGTAGGCCCAAAATTAAGCCTGGCCCTACATTTAATTTACTTTTGGGTGACAGTGAGAGAACCGTTAGGGTGAGAGGCACAATTCGACCTCAGGTACGTTCCTGTGGTCCTCCCGATCTGTGCAAGCCTAACCTTGACCGTTGACCGTACTAATACCACAACTAATAGGTAATGCTGGGGCTGGGGCTTTCTGCTTGGCAGGTGCAGTGTGGTTTGGCTGTGGCTTGCTGACACTTGCAGAGCTGGGTTTGGAGTGACTAGGGGAGGAGGCACTACTTCGAGGCCACAGACACAAGCTCCACCGTAGTATTCTGCGATGTTGTGGATGGTGGCCAGGGCGAAGCGTTGAGGGGTGGTGGAGGTGCCACTGCTAGTCCCACACTTGGTAAGGCCATAGCTTCTAGAGGATAGCTTCATTTCCGGTCACAACTTGCAGGCTTGTTTCGAGTTGCTGTGCGTTTTGTTGCCAACCTATTTTGCTACCTGACAACTTTACGGTTTTCACTTTTTAATTACCGTTCATATATTTATTTATTTTTTCCTCAACTTTTTCACTCCGGACGCTTTATCTGGACACGATTCGTCAGGACCTCCAACAGCCGAAGCTAAGTAGTAACATTAACATGATGCCTTCTAATTGCAGCCGCTGTGTTCGCCTTACGGCGAGGATAGCTGTACTGCAATTCCAGTTTCAGACGCAATCGTTAGGCAAGGGTAATTTCAGTGTAGGAAAGGATGAAACAGCGTCTGTGCCACCAGTAAGTACAGATAGTAGTATAAATCCCCTGGCACAGTCCCCGCAGCCGGACAATTTTCTCACGGTTTCTGGAAGGAAATGCTGTAGGAACGCTCAACCGGTGTCGCTCATTCAGCCGACAGAAACTTTCAACCGGTTTTCCCCATTAAGCAGCGGGTCGGTGTCAGAGGCCGAGTCTTCTCTGGTCTCTACTCCTCCCGTTACGGGGTCTGAGACGCCAAGCTTCCCACCATTAGCTCTGACAAATTGAAAACTCTAGTCATTGGCGACTCCATTACCCGCAGTATTAGACTTAAAGCGAATCATCCAGCGATCATACATTGTTTACCCGGGGGGCAGGGCTACCGACGTTAAGGCTAATCTGAAGATGGTGCTGGCTAAAGCTAAAACTGGCGAGTGTAGAGAGTATAGAGATATTGTTATCCACGTCGGCACCAACGATGTTAGGATGAAACAGTCAGAGATCACCAAGCGCAACATAGCTTCTGCGTGCATATCAGCTAGAAAGATGTGTCGGCATCGAGTAATTGTCTCTGGCCCCCTCCCAGTTAGGGGGGGTGATGAGCTCTACAGCAGAGTCTCACAACTCAATCGCTGGTTGAAAACTGTTTTCTGCCCCTCCCAAAAGATAGAATTTGTAGATAATTGGCCCTCTTTCTGGGACTCACCCACAAACAGGACCAAGCCTGACCTGCTGAGGAGTGACGGACTCCATCCTAGCTGGAGGGGTGCTCTCATCTTATCTACCAACATAGACAGGGCTCTAACTCCTCTAGCTCCACAATGAAATAGGGTGCAGGCCAGGCAGCAGGCTGTTAGCCAGCCTGCCAGCATAGTGGAGTCTGCCACTAGCACAGTCAGTGTAGTCAGCTCAGCTGAGCTTCTAGTCATGAAATCTATGCAGCCTACTCAATCACTTTTTATAGCTACTGTTTACAGGCCTCCTGGGCCATATACAGCGTTTCTCACTGAGTTCCCTGAATTCCTATCGGACCTTGTAGTCATTGCAGATAATATTCTAATCTTTGGTGACTTTAATATTCACATGGAAAAGTCCACAGACCCACTCCAAAAGGCTTTCGGAGCCATCATCGACTCACTGGGTTTTGTCCAACATGTCTCTGGACCGACTCACTGTCACAGTCATACGCTGGACCTAGTTTTGTCCCATGGAATAAATGTTGTGGATCTTAATGTTTTTCCTCATAATCCTGGACTATCGGACCACCATTTTATTACGTTTGCAATTGCAACAAATAATCTGCTCAGACCCCAACCAAGGAACATCAAAAGTCGTGCTATAAATTCACAGACAACACAAAGATTGCTTGATGCCCGTCCAGACTCCCTCTGCCTACCCAAGGACGCCAGAGGACAAAAATCCATTAAGCACCTAACTGAGGATCTCAATTTAACCTTGCGCAATACCCTAGATGCAGTTGCACCCCTAAAAACTAAAAAAATGTCTAATAAGAAACTAGCTCCCTGGTACACAGAAAATACCCGAGCTCTGAAGCAAGCTTCCAGAAAATTGGAACGGAAATGGCGCCACACCAAACTGGAAGTCTTCCGACTAGCTTGGAAGGACGGTACCGTGCAGTACCGAAGAGCCCTTACTGCTGCTCGATCATCCTATTTTTCTATTTTTTTATTTTTAAAATTTTTTATTTCACCTTTATTTAACCAGGTAGGCTAGTTGAGAACAAGTTCTCATTTGCAACTGCGACCTGGCCAAGATAAAACATAGCAGTGTGAACAGACAACACAGAGTTACACATGGAGTAAACAATTAACAAGTCAATAACACAGTAGAAAAAAACTTAATTGAGTTAATTAACTTAATTGAGGAAAATAAGAACAATCCGAAATTCCTTTTTGATACTGTCGCAAAGCTAACTAAAAAGCAGCATTCCCCAAGAGAGGATGACTTTCACTTTAGCAGTGATAAATTCATGAACTTCTTTGAGGAAAAGATTATGATTATTAGAAAGCAAATTACGGACTCCTCTTTAAACCTGCGTATTCCTCCAAACCTCAGTTGTCCTGAGTCTGCACAACTCTGCCAGGACCTAGGATCAAGAGAGACGCTCAAGTCTTTTAGTACTATATCTCTTGACACAATGATGAAAATAATCATGGCCTCTAAACCTTCAAGCTGCATACTGGACCCTATTCCAACTAAACTACTGAAAGAGCTGCTTCCTGTGCTTGGCCCTCCTATGTTGAACATAATAAAAGGCTCTCTATCCACTGGATGTGTACCAAACTCACTAAAAGTGGCAGTAATAAAGCCTCTCTTGAAAAAGCCAAACCTTGACCCAGAAAATATAAAAAACTATCGGCCTATATCAAATCTTCCATTCCTCTCAAAAATTTTAGAGAAGGCTGTTGCGCAGCAACTCACTGCCTTCCTGAAGACAAACAATGTATACGAAATGCTTCAGTCTGGTTTTAGACCCCATCATAGCACTGAGACGGCACTTGTGAAGGTGGTAAATGACATTTTAATGGCATCGGACCGAGGCTCTGCATCTGTCCTCGTGCTCCTAGACCTTAGTGCTGCTTTTGATACCATCGATCACCACATTCTTTTGGAGAGATTGGAAACCCAAATTGGTCTACACGGACATGTTCTGGCCTGGTTTAGATCTTATCTGTCGGAAAGATATCAGTTTGTCTCTGTGAATGGTTTGTCCTCTGACAAATCAACTGTAAATTTCGGTGTTCCTCAAGGTTCTGTTTTAGGACCACTATTGTTTTCACTATATATTTTACCTCTTGGGGATGTTATTCGAAAACATAATGTAAACTTTCACTGCTATGCGGATGACACACAGCTGTACATTTCAATGAAACATGGTGAAGCCCCAAAATTGCCCTCGCTAGAAGCATGTGTTTCAGACATAAGGAAGTGGATGGCTGCAAACTTTCTACTATTAAACTCGGACAAAACAGAGATGCTTGTTCTAGGTCCCAAGAAACAAAGAGATCTTCTGTTGAATCTGACAATTAATCTTAATGGTTGTACAGTCGTCTCAAATAAAACTGTGAAGGACCTCGGCGTTACTCTGGACCCTGATCTCTCTTTTGAAGAACATATCAAGACCATTTCGAGGACAGCTTTTTTCCATCTACGTAACATTGCAAAATCAGAAACTTTCTGTCCAAAAATGATGCAGAAAAATTAATCCATGCTTTTGTCACTTCTAGGTTAGACTACTGCAATGCTCTATTTTCCGGCTACCCGGATAAAGCACTAAATAAACTTCAGTTAGTGCTAAATACGGCTGCTAGAATCCTGACTAGAACCAAAAATTTGATCATATTACTCCAGTGCTAGCCTCTCTACACTGGCTTCCTGTCAAAGCAAGGGCTGATTTCAAGGTTTTACTGCTAACCTACAAAGCATTACATGGGCTTGCTCCTACCTATCTCTCTGATTTGGTCCTGCCGTACATACCTACACGTACGCTACGGTCACAAGACGCAGGCCTCCTAATTGTCCCTAGAATTTCTAAGCAAACAACTGGAAGCAGGGCTTTCTCCTATAGAGCTCCATTTTTATGGAACGGTCTGCCTACCCATGTCAGAGACGCAAACTCGGTCTCAACCTTTAAGTCTTTACTGAAGACTCATCTCTTCAGTGGGTCATATGATTGAGTGTAGTCTGGCCCAGGAGTGGGAAGGTGAACGGAAAGGCTCTGGAGCAACGAACCGCCCTTGCTGTCTCTGCCTGGCCGGTTCCCCTCTTTCCACTGGGACTCTCTGCCTCTAACCCTATTACGGGGGCTGAGTCACTGGCTTACTGGGGCTCTCTCATGCCGTCCCTGGAGGGGGTGCGTCACCTGAGTGGGTTGATTCACTGTTGTGGTCATCCTGTCTGGGTTGGCGCCCCCCTTGGGTTGTGCCGTGGCGGAGATCTTTGTGGGCTATACTCAGCCTTGTCTCAGGATGGTAAGTTGGTGGTTGAAGATATCCCTCTAGTGGTGTGGGGGCTGTGCTTTGGCAAAGTGGGTGGGGTTATATCCTTCCTGTTTGGCCCTGTCCGGGGGTGTCCTCGGATGGGGCCACAGTGTCTCCTGACCCCTCCTGTCTCAGCCTCCAGTATTTATGCTGCAGTAGTTTATGTGTCGGGGGGCTAGGGTCAGTTTGTTATATCTGGAGTACTTCTCCTGTCCTATTCGGTGTCCTGTGTGAATCTAAGTGTGCGTTCCCTAATTCTCTCCTTATCTCTTTCTTTCTCTCTCTCGGAGGACCTGAGCCCTTGGACCATGCCCCAGGACTACCTGACATGATGACTCCTTGCTGTCCCCAGTCCACCTGGCCATGCTGCTGCTCCAGTTTCAACTGTTCTGCCTTACTATTATTCAACCATGCTGGTCATTTATGAACATTTGAACATCTTGGCCACGTTCTGTTATAATCTCCACCCGGCACAGCCAGAAGAGGACTGGCCACCCCACATATGCTCTCTCTAATTCTCTCTTTCTTTCTCTCTCGGAGGACCTGAGCCCTAGGACCGTGCCCCAGGACTACCTGACATGATGACTCCTTGCTGTCCCCAGTCCACCTGACTGTGCTGCTGCTCCAGTTTCAACTGTTCTGCCTTATTATTATTCGACCATGCTGGTCATTTATGAACATTTGAACATCTTGGTCATGTTCTGTTATAATCTCTACCCGGCACAGTCAGAAGAGGACTGGCCACCCCACATAGCCTGGTTCCTCTCTAGGTTTCTTCCTAGGTTTTGGTCTTTCTAGGGAGTTTTTCCTAGCCACCGTGCTTTTACACCTGCATTGTTTGCTGTTTGGGGTTTTAGGCTGGGTTTCTGTACAGCACTTTGAGATATCAGCTGATGTACGAAGGGCTATATAAATACATTTGATTTGATTTGATTTGATTTGATTTGGGTAGGGCCGGCGGCAGACCTAGGGTTGGACTTCACATACCTAAGGGAACATTTTGACATTTGCCATATGGTTAGTGAGAAAGTCCACATTGCAAATGTACGGCCCCTTACTAGACGTCCGACAACATTTCTAAAATTGGAGGACAGCGTCGGGCCGTGCAGCAGGGCCGGATCTTCCAGGAAGTCATCAAACGAAGTCTCTCGGACAATCGGTTTTCGTTTAATAAAACGTTCAAATTTTGGTCATTTTTCCGCTGTCCCGGTAAATCCCACAAGAGGACGAGTAGAATCATATTGCAAATGTACAAAACATCACCAATCACGACGTGGCCTTATCTCCTAAACGGAAAAGACTTCGAAGAAGAAACTTGGTGAGCATAGGTTTGGCATAATGGGCAGTTGGCCCCGAACAAGATGGCGTCCAGGCCTCAACATGATTAAAGGTCAAAAATGAAAATAGAGCAATAATTTCTCCGCTTCACATCAAAGTAAATGAACCTACGGTGTCAATAAAAAAAGAACCAGCCATTTATCTATTGTAATTTAAGAGAAATCGTACAATGTCAAATTGTTTTTCTTTTCTTTTTAAGTTACAGATCCAGTTGCAGCTTGTTCAGATGAATCTTTTTCAATTGTGTTTCCGAGCTATGCGAGATTTCTGTGATTTTCTGAAATAACACACACTCATTCAACCCTCTGTAAATAGGTCGGTTCTTAACATAAAGACTTAAAACTCAATATTATATAAGTGCCTACCCCAAGGAGGATATGTGTTTACTTTCAGCTTCCTGTGTAAACCGGAAGTGCCGTAAAATGTTGTCATAGGTGCTGTTTCGAAGGGTTAAAAAGGTCTGATCTTTTCAAAACTTCATATTGGTTATTAGGCCACCCTCATGAACTGTAAATCAGTCATTTCTCCCAACAGATGTCAAAGAAAAGCTCTGTCACACACACACACATACACACACACACACACACACACACACACACACACACACACACACACACACACACACACGCAGCAAGGATGGAGTGACAAAGTGCGGTGCTTAAAGACACTCAGAGCCTGCAATGGCATTAACATAATCTCTAGGCTGTGCCGAGTTCAACGAGATGCCCCGCTAGACCGTAGCTTGCTCGGTCTGAGCTCATAATGAAGCCTGGCCCTAAATTGCAGGGGCTTTTGGGTGACAGCGGGAGAACAGTTAGGGTTAGAAGCAAAAATCTACCTCGGGAACATTCCTGAGGTCCTCCCGATCGGTGCAAGCCTAAACTTGACCATGTGGCATTAACTCTTAAAAGTTAAAAGAAGGTGTTTACATCAAACAGTTTTCATTGACTTCTCTCCCCATAGTAATACATTGCCTGCACCACTAAATTCAACCTGAAGCCCATGTGGGTTATGAATGTCTTATGAACCTGTCTTCCATGACAATCCATCAGGCCACTATGAGGTCTACCTGTGTTGATCCTAAGCTTCCTGAAGCAACCGTAAGTGATTAATGCACCCTAAAAGTGTTTTGATATACATAACTTGCAATTATGAAAATCACTGCATTCAACCCTGTGTAGATCAGTCAATTCTAAACATAAAGACTTAAAACTCAGGATTCTGTAAGAGCCTACCCCAATGAGGATATGTGTTCACGTTCAGCTTCCTGTGCCAACCGGAAGTGCCTTCAAATGGTGTCATATGCGCTGTTTCAAGGGTTAAAAAGGTCAGATCTTTTTAAAACTTCATATGTGTGATTAAGCAACCCTCATGAACTGTAAATCAGTCATTTTCCCCAGAAGATGTCAAAGAAAAGTTCTCACACACACACACACACACACACACACACACACACACACACACACACACACACACACACACACACACACACACACACACACACAGCTTGGACGGAGGGACACAGTGTGGTGTGTAGAGACAGACAGAGCCTGCAATAGTTAACTTTGTTCAAACTATTAAAGAACCGTCAGACCTAGAGTTCTGAAACTTTAGAAACCTGTTCTACAGCTCAGGTCGATAGTGCGTGGTGAGTTATGGGGCTCTAGAAGGTTCCTTGACCTAGAAACAGCCTCATACATTTGAAATGACTTCAATTCACTTTGACCATTACGGAAATGACGACATTAGGTAAGTCCCAGAGTCACAAGACTAGGTCCATTGAAACCGGCTCGGCCCATAGAGACGGACCTCAACGTTTCTGCCCGATAGCTCATTCAGGGACCCCACCCCGTAGCAAGGCATGGAAAAAAGTGGATTTTCAGCACCAATTAAGGTCTTGCTCGGGCACCGAATGACCTATCGAGCTGAAACTCCCTCATCATATATGACAAATAGACCATCTAGGTTGATTCATGGCTTAACATAGTGCTATATATAATTTTGGCAGAATAAATGCCTTTTGGACATGGTTCACTGACTTTTGGGTTTGTAACATCCTGATTTGCCACTTTCAAAACTTTAATATTGCACTTGGACATTTCTTATGGCCTTTGGCAAAAAAAAACAGTGACTTTTGACTTCCTATGAAATCATATTGCAAATGGACAAAACATATGCCCTATGGACAAGTTTAAAAAAAATGAAATATGACAAAAGTATATTCATACAGTTCTTACACATGAGTAATTGACACAAAATCGAAAGAATTTCGATAAACAGTCCAGAAAGCACTTTTTTAAGGGAGTGTTCAATTTTTCAAAATTTTACTCTTGGGTCTTGACTTGTGTTACATTTGCAATATGAAAAATCACAGTGGAGCGCACTCGCCATCTGTTGGATTTTTGGAATGCTACACTTGGCATTTGCCATATGGCATTTGCAATCAACTTTGATTGAAACAACGCCGAATTGAGTGGTATGTTTCGTACGGTGTCAATGACTTCCCATTCATTTTAGTTTCTTATTCATCCCTTTACATTTGTGTGTATAAGGTAGTTGTTTTTGTATAAGGTAGTTGAAATTGTTAGATTACTAGTTAGATTTTACTGCATAGTCAGAACTAGAAGCACAAGCATTTCGCTACACTCGCATTAACATCTGCTAACAATGTGTATGTGACCAATAAAATTTGATTTGAATTTTTGCAAACAATGAACAAAACAAACAAATCCCCTGTCAAGATAATACATTGTACAAGTTAAATCACGTCAAAGCCAAGAGAGAAATTACACAACATATTTCACAAGCAGCAACTTTTCATTAGGTATGAAACACTTTTTCCCCAAACATTGCAACCAAAATGTATTCCAAAAGCTATATTTAAATGAAGTTCTACAGAATCCACAGAGGAGACAACGCAATAGCTGCCAGCTCGCTAACTTAGGCTGCTTTTACACAGGCAGACCAATTCAGATCCTTTTTTTACTCATTTGTCTTTTGACCAATCACATCAGATCTTTTCAAATCAGCTCTTTTTCAGAGCAGATCTGATTGGTCAAAAGACTAATTAGTGAAAAACAAGATCAGAATTGTGCTGCCTGTGTAAACGCTGCCTTACTGCCTTGAGTTGTTGATATATCAGCTGAGTGTATATTTATAACCTGAACAGCCAGTTGTCATCACTGTTTGATTGATTGATCATGTTCATCTGCATGTCATTGTGGTGTCATAACGTTAGCCCTCTTTGTGTGAATTTCAAAAGTCTTTCCTTAACTCTTCGCGTCCTCTGTCCTCACCTTGGTTGTTTTAAAATCTGTCCGCTCCACAAAGACATACAGCTGAGAATGATCAATCAATAAGCCAGTGATTGGATGGCAACTGCAGGTTCAGGCAATAAATACACACCAAGCTGGTACGTCAACTAAGCATGGCAGTAAGGCACTGAGCTACTAATTGCTTTGTCTGGGCTGTTGGTGGGTTAAGGCTTTGATATGGCTTTTGGAATTAATTTGGGGTAAGATTCTTTGACCAATGTGTTTCAGGTCAACTGCAAGGTTGCTGCTTGTATTTGGAATGTGGATGTGTAATGGCAACTTCTTTTCTTGACAGGATTGTGTTCCTTTGCTCATTGTTTGCAGAACACTCAAGTTTTACATGGGCTCCACGTGGTAAGGCATGAACACAAAACGTTGTCACTTTTGTCAGACCAACCTTCAAGTTTGGCACTGAATCTATAACTTCCCTTCTGTTTAGATGCCCAGAGACTAAGAGGCTATGGGTTTTCTGGCTCTTCCAGAATGGAAGTTGAGCAGAGGCAAACAGGTGGCAGCTATCCCCAGGATCAATTCAGACCGGCCTCTCACACTTCTGGTTCGGTCCAGAGTGAAGCTACTTACCGCGGGACTGGATACAACACACTCGGAGGCTTTGCTCCAAGCTCCTCCAGCCAGCCCCAAGGGGCTCTGGATCTATCCCCAGCAGCTTTACCTCCGCCCAGACAAAGGGTAAGAGGACCCGTGCCAAGAATACTGACATTAGCCTCTCTGGTTCTATAGCCAGTGGATCCTCTGTCAGCCACAACAAGCATCAAACCAAGGCCAGCAGAACCTATGGTCAAAGTGTCACTGACCCCAGTGCATTAAGGCCAGTTTCAAGTTGGGAGGTAAAGAGAATCCAGGCCAACACTCTTCGTACTGTACAGCCTCACTCCGGCAGCTCTGGACTAGTCCAGAATCCTGATGTTGTGTTTAATGTCCAGAGTAGAACTGCCTCTAACCTGAAACCATCTACTCCTAACTATGGCTCTACCCAGAGTGAATTCAAGTTCTCCACCTCCAGACAACCCAACCAAGGCCAGACTCTGAGTAGAGGAGCCCCCAGCCTCTATGGTCAAACTGCCACCCACACCACCTCCCTCACCCACTATGTCCAGGACCTGAAGCAAGGAGCAGCTTCCCTTCCCTGGCTTTCAAGGGACCAATGGAGATCTCTGCCCGGTCAATTTCCACTCCTGACTGTGAAGTTCCCTCAAGTGGTTCTTCACAAACTTCATTTAGACCAGGTCCTCTGCGTTTTGGTTCTACTGAAGGTGGGAGTGCAACAAACGCCTACAAGCCTAGCTTCTCCCAAGATGTCATGCAATACCAGAGCAACTCTGCCAGTAGAAGTGTTTCAACTTCCAATCAATATGCCCAAACCTCTGGCCAGAGAATAGATGGAGCCTCTACCTCAAGTCGCGGCATGCCCACTTCTAGCCTGGCCTCTCGCTCCAGTCTTTTTCGCCCCAGCTCTACAGCTAGTGGAAACTCCTATGGCGCCTACAAGCCTGGCTCTGACCTTGGTGCAACACCAAGCCAAAGCCTGTTTACCTCTAACCAAGGTGGAAGGGGTTCAACATACAGCCAGAATCTCCTTGCAAAACCTGCCCAAGGGAAGTACGGACAAATGTCTGCTCAGTGGGGGAGCTACCAGCCCAGCTATGCTGCCAGTAGTGGGCCAGTCTCCAGCCTCTTCAGTTCTACCCAGGCTGCCAGTTCTTCAACATTCATCCAGAATGCTCCTGCCACAGCCCAGAAGCCAAGTGGCTCTAAACCTGTCCCCAGTCAACGCTATCAGCCCAGCTATTTGTTCAATGCAGTGAAGTCCAACACTAGCTCTGCCAGACGTCCCACCCAGAGCCTCTTGTCTAGCAGCTATGGCCCTACCCAGAGCAGGACCAGCAGTGCCAGCTCGATCAACCCTCGCCGCTTTGCCCTGACCATGCACAGCATCCCAGAATTGTACGGCGGATCTACAATCCACCGGCTCATAGACCCTACTCGGTAGGAGTAGTGCCTCCCCTAGCCACTCAACCCAGCTCTTCAAGTGTCAGCAAGCCACAGCCAAACCACTATCTGCCAAGCAGAAAGGCCCTAGCACAACCTAAATTGAGTCCAGAGCTTTAGGGGAGTCCAGAACATGACGAAGTGGGATCTGTAGCCACCAGTTGAGGTGAGATTTCAGTTTCTCTGTATTTTTATGCCATTTGGGCTGTTTAGCTTTACATAGGCAGTTCATTGATCTTTTTGCGATTGGCGTAGTCAAAAGATCAGAATTTGGCTGCCTGTGTAAATGCAGCCTTGGCACCTGTCTTTGCATTCATGTATGCTTGTTACTAATCTTTTTGTCTTCTAGGTGCTGTGACCTGGAAGTGTTGTCAGGACTTCTCTACTTCAATTGTTTTAAATAAAATTTACTAATACATATTAGTCTTTATCTATTTAATTGTTTTCAAATGTTTTGAATGCCTTCAAAGGGATGTCAGTGTTGTGGTAGTTAGGTTGCTTGTTCCAGTAGAAGAAATGTTGGCTCTCTGGCATTTGACAGGATCTTTTGCATCACTGGACCTCTGCAATCAATGAGCCTGAATCAGAGTTTTGGGCCTGATGCCCTTAATATTAATGGTGACTCTAATGCACTTGCTTTCTATCTCACTAAACCCTCCTGAAAGTTCTCTGAAGTATTTCATTAACCCCCCCCCCCCCCCTCTCCAAAAAAGTAAATGAACGTTTTTTTTTCCATTGTCTGATCATCCAGAAAATGACAAACTACTTGTCACATACGCTGACTACAAGTGTGAATTTTGCCATAATGTTTACTTGCAAGCCCCTTTCATTTTTTAAAATGAATTGTTCAGCAGTCTTATAGCTTGAGATGCCATTAAGCTGTTGAGGAGCCTTTTGGTCCTAGACCTGGCACTCCGGAACCGCTTACCGTGCGGTAGCAGAAGTTTAACTTGGACTGCAACCGATCAGGAGGCTCTTGATGGTGCAGCTGTAAAGCCTTCTGGGGACCCATGACAATTCTTGTCAGTCTCTTGGGGGGGGTTGTCGTATCCTCTTCACGACTGTCTTGGTATGTTTGACCCATGAGAGTTCTTTGTCGACGTGGACACCAAGGTACTTAACTCTCGGCCTGCTCCATTACAGGCCCGTTAATAGGGCTTGTTCGGCCCGCTTTTTCCTGTAGTCCACGATCAGCTCCTTAGTCTTGCTCACGTTGAAGGATAGATGTTTTTCTGGTACCACTCTGCCAGTTCTCTGCCCTCCCGAAAGGCCGTCTCGTCGGTATCAGGCCAAACATTCCTGTTACTGAGCTCAGCTCCATGTTTCAAAATGAGTGGTACATCTTGCCTCATATCTTATGTTAGCATAGCCAATATACATCTAATAATATGACTGTCAGAAAGGACACAGGAATAGCAGCATTGTCATTGGAGTATTTGCATGTGTGGGTTCTATAATGGAATTTCACCTTGCAAACCTTGTACCCAGAATGTCACTAATTGCTTGTTTGTGCCTGCTTGACCAAACTGAATCAAACATCACCAGGTATGCTCCATATGGAGACACAGGACACTTTTTCTCTCTTGCTCTTCCCCACCAGTCTGGTAGGTGTCAATCTGATTGATGGGGATCATTACTGTCCCTGCTGGAAGCGTGTGAGCAGGAGGAGCCAGTGTGTGCCATCAGGCCCCCTATCCATGATGAGGATATCTGTCACATTGTCACACTTTCACCCTCACGTCTTATCAGACACATGACACATTTTTTTAGGAGCTGTTTCCTTTCCTCTCTTTTTCCATAACGCCTGGCAACATTCACAAGAAAGAAAAATAAAGAGAAAAATTACGTTCACGCAGAATACAGAAATATAAAATAAAATACAAATAAATCTTTCATTGGCATCAGCAGAAACGATCTTGTTGACAGGACCTTTAGACAGAGGGTAGATTTGCAGGAAGAGGAGAAAGGTGTCTTAAATCATACTGAAAATGAGTTCTATTAATTAATAAAGGATGGAGGTGACTCTTCTGTTCTCTCTAATGGGAGACAACACTCTCTTCTCTATTCGTCAGGCCATTCAACAATCTGCTTCACCCATGATATTTCATCATCATAATAAGCATACAACGTACTTATTGGCTTTATTGGCATGGGAAACATATGTTTACACTGCCAAAGCAAATGGAATAGACAATAAACAAAAGGAAATAAACAATTCTTTCTAATTTGCATTCATTTCTTGCAGGTCAGAAATGTTCTGGTCTGGTGTTCTACTTTTTATTTCATTTTATTTTACATTTATTTAATTAAGCAAGTCAGTTAAGAACAAATTCTTATTTACAATGATGGCCTACCCCAGCCAAACCCTCCCTAACCCTGACGACGCTGGGCCAATTGTGTTTACTAATACCACAACTAATAGGTAATGCTGGGGCTGGGGCTTTCTGCTTGGCAGGTGCAGTGTGGTTTGGCTGTGGCTTGCTGACACTTGCAGAGCTGGGTTTGGAGTGGCTAGAGGAGGAGGCACTACTTCGAGGCGACAGACACAAGCTCCACCGTAGTATTCTGCGATGTTGTGGATGGTGGCCAGGGCGAAGCGTTGAGGGGGTGGTGGAGGTACCACTGCTAGTCCCACACTTGGTAAGGCCATAGCTTCTAGAGGAGAGGCTTTGGGTAGGGCGGCAGACCTAGGGTTGGACTTCACTTACCTTAAGGGAACATTTTGACATTTGCCATATGGTTAGTGAGAAAGTCCACATTGCAAATGTACGGCCCTTACTAGACGTCCGACAACATTTCTAAAATTGGAGGACAGCGTCGGGCCGTGCAGCAGGGCCGGATCTTCCAGGAAGTCATCAAACGAAGTCTCTCGGACATTCGGTTTTCGTTTAATAAAACGTTCAAATTTTGGTCATTTTTCCGCTGTCCCGGTAAATCCCACAAGAGGACGAGTAGAATCATATTGCAAATGTACAAAACATCACCAATCACGACGTGGCCTTATCTCCTAAACGGAAAAGACTTCGAAGAAGAAACTTGGTGAGCATAGGTTTGGCATAATGGGCAGTTGGCCCCGAACAAGATGGCGTCCAGGCCTCAACATGATTAAAGGTCAAAAATGAAAATAGAGCAATAATTTCTCCGCTTCACATCAAAGTAAATGAACCTACGGTGTCAATAAAAAAAGAACCAGCTATTTATCTTCCAGGCTTGTTTTCGAGTTGCTGTGCGTTTTGTTGCCAACCTATTTTGCTACCTGACAACTTTACGGTTTTCACTTTTTAATTACCGTTCATATATTTATTTATTTTTACCTCAACTTTTTCACTCCGGACGCTTTATCTGGACACGATTCGTCAGGACCTCCAACAGCCGAAGCTAAGTAGTAACATTAACATGATGCCTTCTAATTGCAGTCGCTGTACTCGCCTTACGGCGAGGATAGCTGTGCTGCAAGCCCAGCTTCAGACGCAATCGTTAGGCAAGGGTAATTTCAGTGTAGGAAAGGATGAAACAGCGTCTGTGCCACCAGTAAGTACAGATAGTTGTAGAAATCCCCTGGCACAGTCCCCGCAGCCGGACAACTTTCTCACGGTTTCTGGAAGGAAATGCTGTCGGAACGCTCAACCGGTGTCGCTCATTCAGCCGACAGAAACTTTCAACCGGTTTTCCCCAGTAAGCAGCGGGTCGGAGTCAGAGGCCGAGTCTTCTCTGGTCTCTACTCCTCCCGTTACGGGGTCTGAGACGCCGAAGCTTCCCACCATTAGCTCTGACAAATTGAAAAGTTTCCTGAATTCCTATCGGACCTTGTAGTCATAGCAGATAATATTCTAATCTTTGGTGACTTTAATATTCACATGGAAAAGTCCACAGACTCACTCCAAAAGGCTTTCGGAGCCATCATCGACTCACTGGGTTTTGTCCAACATGTCTCTGGACCCACTCACTGTCACAGTCATACGCTGGACCTAGTTTTGTCCCATGGAATAAATGTTGTGGATCTTAATGTTTTTCCTCATAATCCTGGACTATCGGACCACCATTTTATTACGTTTGCAATCGCAACAAATAATCTGCTCAGACCCCAACCAAGGAACATCAAAAGTCGTGCTATAAATTCACAGACAACACAAAGATTCCTTGATGCCCGTCCAGACTCCCTCTGCCTACCCAAGGACGCCAGAGGACAAAAATCAGTTAACCACCTAACTGAGGATCTCAATTTAACCTTGCGCAATACCCTAGATGCAGTTGCACCCCTAAAAACTAAAAACATTTCTCATAAGAAACTAGCTCCCTGGTACACAGAAAATACCTGAGCTCTGAAGCAAGCTTCCAGAAAATTGGAACGGAAATGGCGCCACACCAAACTGGAAGTCTTCCGACTAGCTTGGAAAGACGGTACCGTGCAGTACCGAAGAGCCCTTACTGCTGCTCGATCATCCTATTTTTCTAACTTAATTGAGGAAAATAAGAACAATCCGAAATTTCTTTTTGATACTGTCGCAAAGCTAACTAAAAAGCAGCATTCCCCAAGAGAGGATGACTTTCACTTTAGCAGTGATAAATTCATGAACTTCTTTGAGGAAAAGATTATGATTATTAGAAAGCAAATTACGGACTCCTCTTTAAACCTGCGTATTCCTCCAAACCTCAGTTGTCCTGAGTCTGCACAACTCTGCCAGGACCTAGGATCAAGAGAGACGCTCAAGTCTTTTAGTACTATATCTCTTGACACAATGATGAAAATAATCATGGCCTCTAAACCTTCAAGCTGCATACTGGACCCTATTCCAACTAAATTACTGAAAGAGCTGCTTCCTGTGCTTGGCCCTCCTATGTTGAACATAATAAAAGGCTCTCTATCCACTGGATGTGTACCAAACTCACTAAAAGTGGCAGTAATAAAGCCTCTCTTGAAAAAGCCAAACCTTGACCCAGAAAATATAAAAAACTATCGGCCTATATCGAATCTTCCATTCCTCTCAAAAATTTTAGAGAAGGCTGTTGCGCAGCAACTCACTGCCTTCCTGAAGACAAACAATGTATACGAAATTGCTTCAGTCTGGTTTTAGACCCCATCATAGCACTGAGACGGCACTTGTGAAGGTGGTAAATTATATTTTAATAGCATCGGACCGAGGCTCTGCATCTGTCCTCGTGCTCCTAGACCTTAGTGCTGCTTTTGATACCATCGATCACCACATTCTTTTGGAGAGATTGGAAACCCAAATTGGTCTACACGGACATGTTCTGGCCTGGTTTAGATCTTATCTGTCGGAAAGATATCAGTTTGTCTCTGTGAATGGTTTGTCCTCTGACAAATCAACTGTAAATTTTGGTGTTCTCAAGGTTCCGTTTTAGGACCACTATTGTTTTCACTATATATTTTACCTCTTGGGGATGTTATTCGAAAACATTAACTTTCACTGCTATGCGGATGACACACAGCTGTACATTTCAATGAAACATGGTGAAGCCCCAAAATTGCCCTCGCTAGAAGCATGTGTTTCAGACATAAGGAAGTGGATGGCTCCAAACTTTCTACTATTAAACTCGGACAAAACAGAGATGCTTGTTCTAGGTCCCAAGAAACAAAGAGATCTTCTGTTGAATCTGACAATTAATCTTAATGGTTGTACAGTCGTCTCAAATAAAACTGTGAAGGACCTCGGCGTTACTCTGGACCCTGATCTCTCTTTTGAAGAACATATCAAGACCATTTCGAGGACAGCTTTTTTCCATCTACGTAACATTGCAAAAATCAGAAACTTCCTGTCCAAAAATGATGCAGAAAAATTAATCCATGCTTTTGTCACTTCTAGGTTAGACTACTGCAATGCTCTACTTTCCGGCTACCCGGATAAAGCACTAAATAAACTTCAGTTAGTGATAAATACGGCTGCTAGAATCCTGACTAGAACCAAAAAATTTGATCATATTACTCCAGTGCTAGCCTCTCTACACTGGCTTCCTGTCAAAGCAAGGGCTGATTTCAAGGTTTTACTGCTAACCTACAAAGCATTACATGGGCTTGCTCCTACCTATCTCTCTGATTTGGTCCTGCCGTACATACCTACACGTACGCTACGGTCACAAGACGCAGGCCTCTTAATTGTCCCTAGAATTTCTAAGCAAACAACTGGAGGCAGGGCTTTCTCCTATAGAGCTCCATTTTTATGGAACGGTCTGCCTACCCATGTCAGAGACGCAAACTCGGTCTCAACCTTTAAGTCTTTACTGAAGACTCATCTCTTCAGTGGGTCATATGATTGAGTGTAGTCTGGCCCAGGAGTGGGAAGGTGAACGGAAAGGCTCTGGAGCAACGAACCGCCCTTGCTGTCTCTGCCTGGCCGGTTCACCTCTTTCCACTGGGATTCTCTGCCTCTAACCCTGCTACGGGGCTGAGTCACTGGCTTACTGGGGCTCTCTCATGCCGTCCCTGGGGGGTGCGTCACCTGGGTGGGTTGATTCACTGTTGTGGTCAGCCTGTCTGGGTTGGCGCCCCCCTTGGGTTGTGCCATGGCGGAGATCTTTGTGGGCTATACTCGGCCTTGTCTCAGGATGGTAAGTTGGTGGTTGAAGATATCCCTCTAGTGGTGTGGGGGCTGTGCTTTGGCAAAGTGGGTGGGGTTATATCCTTCCTGTTTGGCCCTGTCCGGGGTGTCCTCGGATGGGGCCACAGTGTCTCCTGACCCCTCCTGTCTCAGCCTCCAGTATTTATGCTGCATTAGTTTATGTGTCGGGGGCTAGGGTCAGTTTGTTATATCTGGAGTACTTCTCCTGTCCTATTCGGTGTCCTGTGTGAATCTAAGTGTGCGTTCTCTAATTCTCTCCTTCTCTCTTTCTTTCTCTCTCTCGGAGGACCTGAGCCCTAGGACCATGCCCCAGGACTACCTGACATGATGACTCCTTGCTGTCCCCAGTCCACCTGGCCATGCTGCTGCTCCAGTTTCAACTGGCCTGGGCCCTAGGACCATGTCCCAGGACTACCTGACATGATGACTCCCTGCTGTCCCCAGTCCACCTGGCCATGCTGCTGCTCCAGTTTCAACTGTTCTGCCTTACTATTATTCAACCATGCTGGTCATTTATGAACATTTGAACATCTTGGCCACGTTCTGTTATAATCTCCACCCGGCACAGCCAGAAGAGGACTGGCCACCCCACATATGCTCTCTCTAATTCTCTCTTTCTTTCTCTCTCTCTGAGGACCTGAGCCCTAGGACCGTGCCCCAGGACTACCTGACATGATGACTCCTTGCTGTCCCCAGTCCACCTGACTGTGCTGCTGCTCCAGTTTCAACTGTTCTGCCTTATTATTATTCGACCATGCTGGTCATTTATGAACATTTGAACATCTTGGTCATGTTCTGTTATAATCTCTACCCGGCACAGCCAGAAGAGGACTGGCCACCCCACATAGCCTGGTTCCTCTCTAGGTTTCTTCCTAGGTTTGGGCCTTTCTAGGGAGTTTTTCCTAGCCACCGTGCTTTTACACCTGCATTGTTTGCTGTTTGGGGTTTTAGGCTGGGTTTCTGTACAGCACTTTGAGATATCAGCTGATGTACGAAGGGCTATATAAATACATTTGATTTGATTTGATTTTGATTTTGACCATAGCCCTGGTTAAATGTAGTGCACTATGTAGGGATTAGGGTATCATTTCAAACAGACACAATAACTTCATAAAACAGGAAGGTGCTCTACTCTGCTGTGGTTGAATTGAACATAGTTTGACTCTCTCATTACTCTGACTCAACCGGCCCCCATCACCATATTGTTCCTCATTATCCTCTTGCAGAAAAGCTGACTCAATCCCTGTGGCCGTGGTGATGTAGGACGTGTCACAGAGGAAGACCTAACTACGAGCAAAGCTCCACCACTAATTGCATTGTTCTGCTGGCTAGAGAGAGAGACAGAGAGAGAGAGGCTAAGATGCCTTGTGACGTGATAGTGGCTAGCTCCTCCCCTCATCATGACAAGGATGTGTCTGAAGTGGCACCCTATTCCCTACAGTACACTACTTTTGACGCCTATTCCCTATATGGAGGTCATAAGGTGAATGCACCAATTTGTAAGTCGCTCTGGATAAGAGCGTCTGCTAAATGACTTAAATGTAAATGTAAATGTAAATATAGTGCATTACATTTGACGAGGGACAGTGCACTATATAGGGAATAGGGTGCCATTTTGGACACAGTCTAAATTTGTCAATCTGATGCAGCAGCCATTATCAGTGACGTGTAGTCATTCTTAATAACGGCCACTGGGAAGGAAATCCATCAGAAGTGGGCCTATTTCCTTTTGCCTTTATGCCATGTGTCACAACAAGAGCAGAACATGAGGTTTAATTTAGTATGTGCACTATAAAGCGAATAGGGTGCAATTTGGGACTAAGATAGAAGGACTGAAGAGATTGGTGACTGCTGGTCATTACTTACTCCTCAGGTTATTATTGGGTGGATCTTGTGACTGGATTCGATTAACATACTTATGAGGTCTGAAAAATCAATGGTGTCAGTTTTCAATAGGTTGGGCTGCAAGGTTGTCACGGCAGGGAAGGAAGAGCAGAGAGAGTGTGATAGCTAGAGAGAGTGTTAGCTAGAGAGAGTGTTAGATAGCTAGAGAGAGTGTTAGATAGCTAGAGAGAGTGTTAGATAGCTACAGAGAGTGTTAGATAGCTAGAGAGAGTGTTAGATAGCTAGAGAGAGTGTTAGATAGCTACAGAGAGTGTTAGATAGCTACAGAGAATGTTAGATAGCTAGAGAGAGTGTTAGATAGCTACAGAGAGTGTTAGATAGCTACAGAGAGTGTTAGATAGCTAGAGAGTGTTAGATAGCTAGAGAGAGTGTTAGATAGCTACAGTGAGTGTTAGATAGCTAAAGAGAGTGTTAGATAGCTAGAGAGTGTTAGATAGCTACAGAGAGTTAGATAGCTACAGAGAGTTAGATAGCTACAGAGTGTTAGATAGCTACAGAGTGTTAGATAGCTACAGAGTGTTAGATAGCTACAGTGTTAGATAGCTACAGAGTGTTAGATAGCTACAGAGTATTAGATAGCTAAAGAGAGTTACATAGCTACAGAGTGTTAGATAGCTACAGAGTGTTAGATAGCTACAGAGTGTTAGATAGCTAGAGAGAGTTAGATAGCTAGAGAGAGTTAGATAGCTAGAGAGAGTTAGATAGCTAGAGAGTGTTAGATAGCTACAGAGTGTTAGATAGCTACAGAGTGTTAGATAGCTACAGAGTGTCAGATAGCTACAGTGTTAGATAGCTACAGAGTGTTAGACATTTACATTTACATTTAAGTCATTTAGCAGACGCTCTTATCCAGAGCGACTTACAAATTGGTGCATTCACCTTATGACATCCAGTGGAGCAGCCACTTTACAATAGTGCATCTAAATCTTTTAAGGGGGGGGGGGGTGAGAAGGATTACTTTATCCTATCCTAGGTATTCCTTAAAGAGGTGGGGTTTCAGGTGTCTCCGTGGTGGTGAGGTGGTGATAGACTCCGCTGTCCTGGCGTCGTGAGGGAGTTTGTTCCACCATTGGGGGGCCAGAGCAGCGAATAGTTTTGACTGGGCTGAGCGGGAACTGTACTTCCTCAGTGGTAGGGAGGCGAGCAGGCCAGAGGTGGATGAACGCAGTGCCCTTGTTTGGGTGTAGGGCCTGATCAGAGCCTGGAGGTACTGAGGTGCCGTTCCCCTCACAGCTCCGTAGGCAAGCACCATGGTCTTGTAGCGGATGCGAGCTTCAACTGGAAGCCAGTGGAGAGAGCGGAGGAGCGGGGTGACGTGAGAGAACTTGGGAAGGTTGAACACCAGACGGGCTGCGGCGTTCTGGATGAGTTGTAGGGGTTTATTGGCACAGGCAGGGAGCCCAGCCAACAGCGAGTTGCAGTAATCCAGACGGAAGATGACAAGTGCCTGGATTAGGACCTGCGCCGCTTCCTGTGTGAGGCAGGGTCGTACTCTGCGGATGTTGTAGAGCATGAACCTACAGGAACGGGCCACCGCATTGATGTTAGTTGAGAACGACAGGGTGTTGTCCAGGATCACGCCAAGGTTCTTAGCGCTCTGGGAGGAGGACACAGTGGAGTTGTCAACCGTGATGGCGAGATCATGGAACGGGCAGTCCTTCCCCGGGAGGAAGAGCAGCTCCGTCTTGCCGAGGTTCAGCTTGAGGTGGTGATCCGTCATCCACACTGATATGTCTGCCAGACATGCAGAGATGCGATTCGCCACCTGGTCATCAGAAGGGGGAAAGGAGAAGATTAATTGTGTGTCGTCTGCATAGCAATGATAGGAGAGACCATGTGAGGTTATGACAGAGCCAAGTGACTTGGTGTATAGCGAGAATAGGAGAGGGCTGGGGGACACCAGTGGTGAGAGCACGTGGTGAGGAGACGGATTCTCGCCACGCCACCTGGTAGGAGAGACCTGTCAGGTAGGACGCAATCCAAGCGTGGGCCGCGCCGGAGATGCCCAACTCGGAGAGGGTGGAGAGGAGGATCTGATTGTTCACAGTATCGAAGGCAGCCGATAGGTCTAGAAGGATGAGAGCAGAGGAGAGAGAGTTAGCTTTAGCAGTGCGGAGCGCCTCCGTGATACAGCAGTCTCAGTTGAATGACTAGTCTTGAAACCTGACTGATTTGGATCAAGAAGGTCATTCTGAGAGAGATAGCGGGAGAGCTGGCCAAGGACGGCACGTTCAAGGGTTTTGGAGAGAAAAGAAAGAAGGGATACTGGTCTGTAGTTGTTGACATCGGAGGGATCGAGTGTAGGTTTTTTCAGAAGGGGTGCAACTCTCGCTCTATTGAAGACGGAATGGACGTAGCCAGCGGTCAGGGATGAGTTGATGAGCGAGGTGAGGTAAGGGAGAAGGTCTCCGGAAATGGTCTGGAGAAGAGAAGAGGGGATAGGGTCAAGCGGGCAGGTTGTTGGGCGGCCGGCCGTCACAAGACGCGAGATTTCATCTGGAGAAAGAGGTCAGAGCACAGGGTAGGGCAGTGTGAGCAGAACCAGCGTTGTCTTTTGACTTAGCAAACGAGGATCGGATGTCGTCGACCTTCTTAGCTACAGAGTATTAGATAGCTAAAGAGAGTTACATAGCTACAGAGAGTTAGATAGCTACAGAGAGTTAGATAGCTACAATGTTAGATAGCTACAGAGTGTTAGATAACTACAGAGTTAGATAGCTACAGAGTGTTAGAGAGCTACAGAGTGTTAGAGAGCTACAGAGTGTTAGAGAGCTACAGAGAGTGTTAGATAGCTACAGAGTGTCAGATAGCTACAGAGTGTCAGATAGCTACAGAGTATTAGATAGCTAAAGAGAGTTACATAGCTACAGAGTGTTAGATAGCTACAGAGTGTTAGATAGCTAGAGAGTGTTAGATAGCTAGAGAGAGTTAGATAGCTAGAGAGAGTTAGATAGCTAGAGAGAGTTAGATAGCTAGAGAGAGTTAGATGGCTATAGAGTGTTAGATAGCTACAAAGTGTTAGATGGCTAGAGAGAGTGTCAGATAGCTACAGTGTTAGATAGCTACAGAGTGTTAGATAGCTACAGAGTGTTAGATAGCTAAAGAGAGTTACATAGCTACAGAGTGTTAGATAGCTAGAGAGAGTTAGATAGCTAGAGAGAGTTAGATAGCTAGAGAGAGTTAGATGGCTATAGAGTGTTAGATAGCTACAAAGTGTTAGATGGCTAGAGAGAGTGTCAGATAGCTACAGTGTTAGATAGCTACAGTGTTAGATAGCTACAGAGTGTTAGATAGCTACAGAGTGTTAGATAGCTAAAGAGAGTTACATAGCTACAGAGTGTTAGATAGCTAGAGAGAGTTAGATAGCTAGAGAGAGTTAGATAGCTAGAGAGAGTTAGATGGCTATAGAGTGTTAGATAGCTACAAAGTGTTAGATGGCTAGAGAGAGTGTTAGATAGCTACAGAGTGTCAGATAGCTACAGAGTGTTAGATAGCTAAAGAGAGTTACATAGCTACAGAGTGTTAGATAGCTACAGAGTGTTAGATAGCTAGAGAGAGTTAGATAGCTAGAGAGAGTTAGATAGCTAGAGAGAGTTAGATGGCTATAGAGTGTTAGATAGCTACAAAGTGTTAGATGGCTAGAGAGAGTGTTAGATAGCTACAGAGTGTCAGATAGCTACAGTGTTAGATAGCTACAGAGTATTAGATAGCTAAAGAGAGTTACATAGCTACAGAGTGTTAGATAGATACAGAGTGTTAGATAGATACAGAGTGTTAGATAGATACAGAGTGTTAGATAGCTACAGAGTGTTAGATGGCTATAGAGTGTTAGATAGCTAGAGAGAGTGTTAGATAGCTAGAGAGAGTTAAGATAGCTAGAGAGTGTTCGATGGCTAGAGATAGTTAGATGGCTAAAGAGAGTGTTAGATGGCTAAAGAGTGTTAGATAGCTAGAGAATGTTAGATGGCTAGAGAGTGTTAGATAGCTAGAGAGAGTGCTAGATGGCTAGAGAGAGTTAGATGGCTAGAGAGAGTGGCAGATGGCTAGAGAGTGTTAGATGGCTACAGAGAGTGTGAGATAGCTACAGAGAGTGTTAGATAGCTAGAGAGAGTTAGATAGCTACAGAGTGTTAGATGGCTAGAGAGGGTGTTAGATAGCTACAGAGTGTTAGATAGCTACAGTGTTAGATAGCTACAGAGTATTAGATAGCTACAGCGATTTACATAGCCACAGAGTGTTAGATAGCTACAGAGTGTTAGATAGCTACAGAGTGTTAGATAGCTACAGAGTGTTAGATAGCTACAGAGTGTTAGATACCTAGAGAGAGTTAGATAGCTACAGAGAGTTAAGATAGCTAGAGAGTGTTAGATAGCTAGAGATAGTTAGATGGCTAGAGAGAGTGGTAGATGGCTAGAGAGAGTGTTAAATGGCTAGAGAGTGTTAGACAGCTAGAGAGTGTTAGATAGCTAGAGAGAGTGTTAGATAGCTAGAGAGAGTTAAGATAGCTAGACAGTGTTAGATGGCTAGAGATAGTTAGATGGCTAGAGAGAGTTAGATAGCTACAGAGAGTGTGAGATAGCTACAGAGAGTGTTAGATAGCTACAGGGTGTTAGAGAGTGTTAGATAGCTACAGAGAGTGTTGATAGCTACAGAGTGTTAGATAGCTACAGAGTGTTAGATTGCTACAGATAGTTAGATAGCTACAGAGAGTTAGATAGCTACAGAGTGTTAGATAGCTACAGAGTTGTAGATAAGTACAGTGTTAGATGGCTAGAGAGAGTGTGAGATAGCTACATAGTGTGTTAGATAGCAGCAGAGAGTGTTAGATAGCTACAGAGAGTGTTAGATAGCTACAGAGTGTTAGATAGCTACAGTGTTAGATAGCTACAGAGTGTTCGATAGCTACAGAGTGTTAGATAGCTACAGTGTTAGATAGCTACAGTGTTAGATAGCTACAGTGTTAGATAGCTACAGAGTGTTAGATAGCTACAGAGTGTTAGATGGCTAGATAGAGTGGTAGATGGGTAGAGAGAGTGTTAGATGGCTAGAGAGTGTTAGATAGCTAGAGAGTGTTAGATAGCTAGAGAGAGTTAAGATAGCGAGAGAGTGTAAGATAGATAGAGAGAGTTAGATGGCTAGAGATAGTTAGATAGCTACAGAGAGTGTGAGATAGCTACAGAGAGTGTTAGATAGCTACAGAGAGTGTTAGATAGCTACAGAGAGTGTTAGATGGCTAGGGAGAGTTAGATGGCTAGAGAGTGTTAGACAGCTAGAGAGAGTGTTAGATAGCTAGAGAGAGTGTTAGATGGCTAGAGATAGTTAGATGGCTAGAGAGAGTGGTAGATGGCTAGAGAGTGTTAGACAGCTAGAGAGAGTGTTAGATAGCTACAGAGTGTTAGATGGCTACAGAGTGTTAGATGGCTACAGAGTGTTAGATGGCTACAGTGTTAGATGGCTACAGAGTGTCAGATAGCTACAGAGTATTAGATAGCTACAGAGTGTTACATAGCTACAGAGTGTTAGATAGCTACAGAGTGTTAGATAGCTACAGAGTGTTAGATAGCTACAGAGTGTTAGATAGCTACAGAGTGTTAGATAGCTACAGAGTGTTAGATAGCTAGAGAGAGTTAGATGGCTATAGAGTGTTAGATAGCTTGAGAGAGTTAAGATAGCTAGAGCGTGTAAGATAGCTAGAGAGAGTTAGATGGCTAGAGAGAGTTAGATAGCTACAGAGAGTGTGAGATAGCTACAGAGAGTGTTAGATAGCTACAGAGAGTGTTAGATAGCTACAGAGTGTTAGATAGCTACAGAGTGTTAGATAGCTACAGAGTGTTAGATAGCTACAGAGTGTTAGATAGCTACAGAGTGTTAGATAGCTACAGAGAGTTAGATAGCTACAGAGAGTTAGATAGCTACAGAGTTGTAGATAAGTACAGTGTTAGATGGCTAGAGAGAGTGTGAGATAGCTACATAGTGTGTTAGATAGCAGCAGAGAGTGTTAGATAGCTACAGAGAGTGTTAGATAGCTACAGAGTGTTAGATAGCTACAGAGTGTTAGATAGCTACAGAGTGTTAGATAGCTACAGAGTGTTAGATAGCTACAGAGTGTTAGATAGCTACAGAGTGTTAGATAGCTGCAGAGTGTTAGATAGCTGCAGAGTGTTAGATAGCTGCAGAGTGTTAGATAGCTCGAGAGAGAGTGTTAGGTGGCTAGAGATAGTTAGATAGCTACAGAGTGTTAGATAGCTACAGAGTGTTAGATAGCTACAGAGTGTTAGATAGCTACAGAGTGTTAGATAGCTACAGAGTGTTAGATAGCTACAGAGAGTTAGATAGCTACAGAGTGTTAGATAGCTACAGTGTTATATAGCTACAGAGTGTCAGATAGCTACAGTGTTAGATAGCTACAGAGTATTAGATAGCTAAAGAGAGTTACATAGCTACAGAGTGTTAGATAGATACAGAGTGTTAGATAGATACAGAGTGTTAGATAGATACAGAGTGTTAGATAGCTACAGAGTGTTAGATAGCTACAGAGTGTTAGATAGCTAGAGAGAGTCAGATAGCTAGAGAGAGTTAGATGGCTATAGAGTGTTAGATAGCTTGAGAGAGTTAAGATAGCTAGAGCGTGTTAGATAGCTAGAGCGTGTAAGATAGCTAGAGAGAGTTAGATGGCTAGAGAGAGTTAGATAGCTACAGAGAGTGTGAGATAGCTACAGAGAGTGTTAGATAGCTACAGGGTGTTAGATAGCTACAGAGAGTGTTAGATAGCCACAGAGAGTGTTAGATAGCTACAGAGAGTGTTAGATAGCTACAGAGAGTGTTAGATGGCTAGAGTGAGTGTTAGATGGCTAGAGAGTGTTAGATGGCTAGAGAGTGTTAGATGGCTAGAGAGTGTTAGATGGCTAGAGAGTGTTAGATGGCTAGAGAGTGTTAGATAGCTAGAGAGAGTTAAGATAGCTAGAGAGTGTAAGATAGATAGAGATAGTTAGATGGCTTGAGAGAGTGGTAGATGGCTAGAGAGTGTTAGATGGCTAGAGAGAGTTAGATAGCTACAGAGAGTGTAGATAGCTACAGAGAGTGTTAGATAGCTACAGAGAGAGTTAGATAGCTACAGAGAGTGTTAGATAGCTACAGAGAGTGTTAGATGGCTAGGGAGAGTTAGATGGCTAGAGAGTGTTAGACAGCTAGAGAGAGTGTTAGATAGCTAGAGAGAGTGTTAGATGGCTAGAGATAGTTAGATGGCTAGAGAGAGTGGTAGATGGCTAGAGAGTGTTAGCTAGAGAGAGTGTTAGATAGCTAGAGAGTGTTAGATGGCTACAGAGTGTTAGATGGCTACAGAGTGTTAGATGGCTACAGAGTGTTAGATGGCTACAGAGTGTTAGATGGCTACAGAGTGTTAGATAGCTACAGAGTGTTAGATACCTAGAGAGAGTGTTAGATGGCTAGAGATAGTTAGATGGCTAGAGAGAGTGGTAGATGGCTAGAGAGAGTGTTAGATGGCTAGAGAGTGTTAGATAGCTACAGAGTGTTAGATAGCTACAGAGTGTTAGATAGCTACAGAGTGTTAGATAGCTACAGAGTGTTAGATAGCTACAGAGTGTTAGATAGCTACAGAGAGTTAGATAGCTACAGAGTGTTAGATAGCTACAGTGTTATATAGCTACAGAGTGTCAGATAGCTACAGAGTGTCAGATATCTACAGAGTGTCAGATAGCTACAGTGTTAGATAGCTACAGAGTTAGATAGCTACAGAGTTAGATAGCTACAGAGTGTTAGATAGCTACAGAGTGTTAGATAGCTACAGAGTGTTAGATAGCTAGAGAGAGTCAGATGGCTAGAGAGAGTCAGATGGCTATAGAGTGTTAGATAGCTAGAGAGAGTGTTAGATAGCTAGAGAGAGTGTTAGATAGCTAGAGAGAGTGTTAGATAGCTAGAGAGAGTGTTAGATAGCTAGAGAGAGTTAAGATAGCTAGAGAGTGTTCGATGGCTAGAGAGAGTGTTAGATAGCTAGAGAGAGTTAGATGGCTAGAGAGTGTTAGATAGCTACAGAGAGTTAGATAGCTACAGAGTGTTAGATAGCTACAGAGTGTTAGATAGCTACAGAGTGTTAGATAGCTACAGAGTGTTAGATAGCTACAGAGAGTGTGATGGCTAGAGAGAGTGTTAGATGGCTAGAGAGAGTGTTAGATGGCTAGAGAGAGTTAGATAGCTACAGAGAGTGTGAGATAGCTACAGAGAGTGTTAGATAGCTACAGAGAGTGTTAGATAGCTACAGAGAGTGTTAGATAGCTACAGAGAGTGTTAGATGGCTAGGGAGAGTTAGATGGCTAGAGAGTGTTAGACAGCTAGAGAGAGTGTTAGATGGCTAGAGATAGTTAGATGGCTAGAGAGAGTGGTAGATAGCTAGAGAGAGTTAGATAGCTACAGAGTGTTAGATAGCTACATAGAGTTAGATGGCTAGAGAGAGTGTTAGATAGCTACAGAGTGTTAGATGGCTAGAGAGGGTGTTAGATAGCTACAGAGTGTTAGATAGCTACAGAGTGTTAGATAGCTACAGAGTATTAGATAGCTACAGCGATTTACATAGCCACAGAGTGTTAGATAGCTACAGAGTGTTAGATACCTAGAGAGAGTGTTAGACAGCTACAGAGTGTTAGACGGCTAGAGAGTGTTAGACAGCTACAGAGAGTTAAGATAGCTAGAGAGTGGTAGATGGCTAGAGAGAGTGGTAGATGGCTAGAGAGAGTGGTAGATGGCTAGAGAGAGTGTTAAATGGCTAGAGAGTGTTAGACAGCTAGAGAGTGTTAGACAGCTAGAGAGTGTTAGATAGCTAGAGAGAGTGTTAGATAGCGAGAGAGAGTTAGATGGCTAGAGAGTGTTAGATAGCTTGAGAGAGTTAAGATAGCTAGAGCGTGTAAGATAGCTAGAGAGAGTTAAGATAGCTAGACAGTGTTAGATGGCTAGAGATAGTTAGATGGCTAAAGATAGTTAGATGGCTAGAGAGAGTTAGATAGCTACAGAGAGAGTTAGATAGCTATAGAGAGTGTGAGATAGCTACAGAGAGTGTGAGATAGCTACAGAGAGTGTTAGATAGCTACAGAGAGTGTTAGATAGCTACAGAGAGTGTTAGATAGCTACAGAGAGTTAGATAGCTACAGAGAGTGTTAGATAGCTACAGAGTGTTAGATAGCTACAGAGTGTTAGATAGCTACAGAGTGTTAGATAGCTACAGAGTGTTAGATAGCTACAGAGTGTTAGATAGCTACAGAGTGTTAGATAGCTACAGAGTGTTAGATAGCTACAGAGTGTTAGATAGCTACAGAGTGTTAGATAGCTACAGAGTGTTAGATAGCTACAGAGTGTTAGATTGCTACAGAGTGTTAGATTGCTACAGAGTGTTAGATTGCTACAGAGTGTTAGATTGCTACAGAGTGTTAGATTGCTACAGAGTGTTAGATTGCTACAGAGTGTTAGATAGCTACAGAGTGTTAGATACCTAGAGAGAGTGTTAGACGGCTAGAGAGTGTTAGATAGCTACAGAGAGTTAAGATAGCTAGAGAGTGGTAGATGGCTAGAGAGAGTGGTAGATGGCTAGAGAGAGTGGTAGATGGCTAGAGAGAGTGTTAAATGGCTAGAGAGTGTTAGACAGCTAGAGAGTGTTAGACAGCTAGAGAGTGTTAGATAGCTAGAGAGAGTGTTAGATAGCGAGAGAGAGTTAGATGGCTAGAGAGTGTTAGATAGCTTGAGAGAGTTAAGATAGCTAGAGCGTGTAAGATAGCTAGAGAGAGTTAAGATAGCTAGACAGTGTTAGATGGCTAGAGATAGTTAGATGGCTAGAGATAGTTAGATGGCTAGAGAGAGTTAGATAGCTACAGAGAGTGTTAGATAGCTACAGAGTGTTAGATAGCTACAGAGTGTTAGATAGCTACAGAGTGTTAGATAGCTACAGAGTGTTAGATAGCTACAGAGTGTTAGATAGCTAGAGAGAGTGTTAGATAGCTAGAGAGTGTTAGATAGCTAGAGATAGTTAGATGGCTAGAGAGAGTGGTAGATGGCTAGAGAGAGTGATAGTAGATGGTTAGAGCTAGAGTGTTAGATAGCTAGAGAGAGTGTTAGATGGCTAGAGAGTGTTAGATAGCTAAAGAGAGTGTTAGATAGCGAAGAGAGAGTTAGATGGCTAGAGAGTGTTAGATAGCTTGAGAGAGTTAAGATAGCTAGACAGTGTTAGATGGCTAGAGATAGTTAGATGGCTAGAGAGAGTTAGATAGCTACAGAGAGTGTGAGATAGCTACAGAGAGTGTGAGATGGCTACAGAGTGTTAGATGGCTACAGAGTGTTAGATGGCTACAGAGTGTTAGATGGCTACAGAGTGTTAGATGGCTACAGAGTGTTAGATGGCTACAGAGTGTTAGATGGCTGCAGAGTGTTAGATGGCTGCAGAGTGTTAGATGGCTGCAGAGTGTTAGATGGCTGCAGAGTGTTAGATGGCTGCAGAGTGTTAGATGGCTGCAGAGTGTTAGATGGCTGCAGAGTGTTAGATGGCTGCAGAGTGTTAGATAGCTGCAGAGTGTTAGATAGCTACAGAGTGTTAGATGGCTGCAGATGGCTGCAGAGTGTAGATGGCTAGAGTGTTAGATGGCTGCAGAGTGTTAGATGGCTGCAGAGTGTTAGATGGCTGCAGAGTGTTAGATGGCTGCAGAGTGTTAGATGGCTGCAGATAGTTAGATAGCTACAGAGTGTTAGATAGCTACAGAGAGTGTTAGATAGCTACAGAGTGTTAGATAGCTACAGAGTGTTAGATAGCTACAGATAGTTAGATAGCTACAGATAGTTAGATAGCTACAGATAGTTAGATAGCTACAGAGAGTGTTAGATAGCTACAGAGTGTTAGATAGCTACAGAGTGTTAGATAGCTACAGAGAGTGTTAGATAGCTACAGAGTGTTAGATAGCTACAGAGTGTTAGATAGCTACAGTGTTAGATAGCTACAGTGTTAGATAGCTACGGAGTGTTAGATAGCTACGGAGTGTTAGATAGCTACGGAGTGTTAGATAGCTACGGAGAGTTGGATAGCTACAGAGAGTGTTAGATGGCTAGAGAGTGTTAGATAGCTAGAGAGAGTGTTAGATAGCTAGAGAGAGTGTGAGATAGCTGCAGCGAGTGTGAGATAGCTGCAGCGAGTGTTAGATAGCTGCAGAGTGTTAGATAGCTGCAGAGTGTTAGATAGCTGCAGAGTGTTAGATAGCTGCAGAGTGTTAGATAGCTGCAGAGTGTTAGATAGCTGCAGAGTGTTAGATAGCTACATATTGTTAGATACCTAGAGAGTATTAGATGGCTAGAGCGAGTTAGATGGCTAGAGCGAGTTAGATGGCTAGAGAGTGTTAGATGTCTAGAGAGTGTTAGATACCTAGAGAGTGTTAGATACCTAGAGAGAGTGTTAGATACCTAGAGAGAGTGTTAGATGGCTAGAGAGTGTTAGATGGCTAGAGAGTGTTAGATGGCTAGAGAGTGTTAGATAGCTAGAGAGTGTTAGATAGCTAGAGAGTGTTAGATGGCTACAGAGTGTTAGATAGCTAGAGAGAGTTAGATAGCTAGAGAGAGTAGATGGCTAGAGATGTTAGATGGCTAGAGAGTGTTAGATGGCTAGAGAGTGTTAGATAGCTAGAGAGTGTTAGATAGCTAGAGAGAGAGTGTTAGATAGCTAGATGTTAGATGGCTAGAGAGTGTTAGATGGCTAGAGAGTGTTAGATGGCTAGAGAGATAGCTAGAGAGTGTTAGATGGCTAGAGAGTGTTAGATAGCTAGAGTGTTAGATAGCTAGAGAGAGTGTTAGATAGCTAGAGAGAGTGGTAGATGGCTAGAGAGAGTGTTAGATGGCTAGAGAGTGTTAGATAGCTAGAGAGTGTTAGATAGCTACAGAGTTAGATGTTAGATTAGATAGCTAGAGAGTGTTAGATAGCTACAGAGTGTTAGATAGCTAGAGAGTGTTAGATGGCTAGAGAGAGTGTAGATGGCTAGAGAGTGTTAGATGGCTAGAGAGTGTTAGATAGCTAGAGAGTGTTAGATAGCTAGAGAGTAAGATGGCTAGAGAGTGTTAGATGGCTAGAGAGTGTGTTAGATGGCTACAGAGTGTTAGATAGCTAGAGAGTGTTAGATAGCTACAGAGAGTGTTAGATAGCTACAGAGTGTTAGATAGCTACAGAGTGTTAGATAGCTACAGAGAGTGTTAGATAGCTACAGAGTGTTAGATAGCTACAGAGTGTTAGATAGCTACAGATAGTTAGATAGCTACAGAGTGTTAGATAGCTACAGAGTGTTAGATAGCTACAGAGTGTTAGATAGCTACAGTGTTAGATAGCTACAGAGTGTTAGATAGCTACAGAGAGTGTTAGATAGCTACAGAGTGTTAGATAGCTACAGTGTTAGATAGCTACAGAGTGTTAGATAGCTACAGAGTGTTAGATAGCTACAGAGTGTTAGATAGCTACAGAGTGTTAGATAGCTACAGAGTGTTAGATAGCTACAGAGTGTTAGATAGCTACAGAGAGTGTTAGATAGCTACAGTGTTAGATAGCTACAGAGTGTTAGATAGCTACAGAGTGTTAGATAGCTACAGAGAGTTAGATAGCTACAGAGTGTTAGATAGCTACAGAGTTGGATAGATGGCTAGAGAGTGTTAGATGGCTAGAGAGTGTTAGACAGCTAGATGGTTAGATAGCTAGAGTGTTAGATAGCTACAGAGTGTTAGATAGCTACAGAGAGTGTTAGATAGCTACAGAGTGTTAGATAGCTACAGAGTGTTAGATAGCTACAGAGTGTTAGATAGCTACAGAGAGTTAGATAGCTACAGAGAGTAGATGGCTAGAGAGTGTTAGATAGCTAGAGAGAGTTGAGATAGCTAGATGTTAGATAGCTAGCAGAGTTAGATAGCTGCAGAGTGTTAGATAGCTGCAGAGTGTTAGATAGCTGCAGAGAGTGTTAGATAGCTGCAGAGTGTTAGCTGCAGAGTGTTAGATAGCTACAGAGTGTTAGATAGCTAGAGTGTTAGATAGCTGCAGAGTGTTAGATAGCTACAGAGAGTTAGATACCTAGAGAGTATTAGATGGCTAGAGCGAGTTAGATGGCTAGAGAGTGTTAGATGGCTAGAGAGAGTTAGATGGCTACAGAGTGTTAGATGGCTACAGAGTGTTAGATGGCTACAGAGTGTTAGATGGCTACAGAGTGTTAGATGGCTAGAGAGTGTTAGATAGCTAGAGAGAGTGTTAGATAGCTAGAGAGAGTGTTAGATAGCTAGAGAGTGTTAGATAGCTAGAGAGAGTGTTAGATAGCTAGAGAGTGTTAGATAGCTAGAGAGTGTTAGATAGCTAGAGAGAGTGTTAGATAGCTAGAGAGAGTTAGATAGCTACAGAGTGTTAGATAGCTACAGAGTGTTAGATAGCTACAGAGTGTTAGATAGCTACAGAGTGTTAGATAGCTACAGAGTGTTAGATAGCTACAGAGTGTTAGATAGCTACAGATTGTTAGATGGCTAGAGAGTGTTAGATACTAGAGAGAGTTAGATGGCTAGAGAGTGTTAGATAGCTACAGAGAGTGGTAGATGGCTAGAGAGTGTTAGATAGCTAGAGAGAGTTAGATAGCTAGAGAGTGTTAGATAGCTACAGAGTGTTAGTAGCTAGATAGATACTAGAGAGTGTTAGATAGCTAGAGTGTTAGATAGCTACAGAGTGGCTAGAGATAGATAGCTACAGAGAGTGTTAGATAGCTAGCAGAGTGTTAGATAGCTACAGAGTGTTAGATAGCTACAGAGTGTTAGATAGCTACAGAGTGTTAGATAGCTACAGAGTGTTAGATAGCTACAGAGTGTTAGATAGCTACAGTGTTAGATAGCTACAGAGTGTTAGATAGCTACAGAGTGTTAGATAGCTACAGAGTGTTAGATAGCTAGAGAGTGTTAGATAGCTAGAGAGTGTTAGATAGCTAGAGAGTGTTAGATAGGCTAGAGATAGTTAGATGGCTAGAGAGTGTTAGATGGCTAGAGAGAGTGTTAGATGGCTAGAGATGTTAGATGGCTAGAGAGTGTTAGATGGCTAGAGAGAGTTAGATGGCTAGAGAGTGTTAGATGGCTAGAGAGAGTTAGATGGCTAGAGAGTGTTAGATAGCTAGAGAGTGTTAGATAGCTAGAGAGTGTTAGTTAGATAGCTAGTGGAGAGAGTTAGATGGCTAGAGAGAGTGGATGCATAGATGTAGATAGAGAGTGGTAGATGGCTAGAGAGAGTGGTAGATGGCTAGAGAGTGTTCGATAGCTACAGTGTTAAGATAGTACAGTGTTAGATAGCTACAGTGTTAGATAGTGTGTTAGATAGCTACAGAGAGTAGTACAGAGTGTTAGATAGCTACAGAGAGTTTAGATGGCTACAGAGAGTGTTAGATGGCTAGAGAGTAGTTAGATGGCTAGAGAGTGTTAGACAGCTAGAGAGTGTTAGATAGCTAGAGAGAGTTAGATGGCTAGAGAGTAGTTAGATGGCTAGAGAGAGTGTTAGATGGCTAGAGAGTGTTAGATGCTAGAGAGAGTGTTAGATAGCTGTTAGACTAGAGAGAGTGTTAGATAGCTACAGAGTGTTAGATAGCTACAGAGTGTTAGATAGCTACAGAGTGTTAGATAGCTACAGAGAGATAGTTAGATAGCTACAGTGTTAGCTACAGTGTTAGATAGCTACAGAGTGTTAGATAGCTACAGAGTGTTAGATAGCTACAGAGTGTTAGATAGCTACAGAGTGTTAGATAGCTACAGAGTGTTAGATAGCTGCAGAGTGTTAGATAGCTGCAGAGTGTTAGATAGCTAGAGATAGCTGCAGAGTGTTAGATAGCTGCAGAGTGTTAGATAGCTGTGTTAGATAGCTGCAGAGTGTTAGATAGCTAGAGAGTGTTAGATAGCTAGAGATGTTAGATGGCTAGAGAGTGTTAGATAGCTACAGAGTGTTAGATAGCTACAGAGTGTTAGATAGCTACAGAGTGTTAGATAGCTACAGAGTGTTAGATAGCTAGAGAGTGTTAGATAGCTAGAGAGTGTTAGATAGCTAGAGAGAGTTAGATGGCTACATAGTGTTAGATAGCTACATAGTGTTAGATAGCTACAGAGTGTTAGATAGCTACAGAGTGTTAGATAGCTACAGAGTGTTAGATAGCTACAGAGTGTTAGATAGCTACAGAGAGTTACATAGCTACAGCGAGTTACATAGCTACAGAGTGTTAGATAGCTGCAGAGTGTTAGATAGCTGCAGAGTGTTAGATAGCTGCAGAGTGTTAGATAGCTGCAGAGTGTTAGATAGCTGCAGAGTGTTAGATAGCTGCAGAGTGTTAGATAGCTGCAGAGTGTTAGATAGCTGCAGAGTGTTAGATAGCTGCAGAGTGTTAGATAGCTAGCAGAGTGTTAGATAGTTAGATAGCTAGAGAGAGTTAGATGGCTAGAGATAGTGTTAGATAGCTGCAGAGTGTTAGATAGCTACAGAGTGTTAGATAGCTGCAGAGTGTTAGATAGCTAGAGTGTTAGATAGCTAGCAGAGTGTTAGATAGCTACAGATGTTAGATAGCTAGAGAGTGTTAGATAGCTAGAGAGAGTGTTAGATAGGCTAGAGAGAGTGTTAGATAGCTAGAGAGTGTTAGATGGCTAGAGAGAGTTAGATGGCTAGAGAGTGTTAGATGGCTAGAGAGTGTTAGATGGCTAGAGAGTGTTAAGATAGTTAGAGAGTGTTAAGATGGCTAGAGAGTGTTAGGTGGCTAGAGATAGTTACGTGGCTAGAGATAGTTACGTGGCTAGAGATAGATGGCTAGAGATAGTTAGATGGCTAGAGAGTTACGTGGCTAGAGATAGTGTACAGAGTTACGAGATAGCTACGTGGCTAGAGATAGTGTTAGATAGCTAGATGGCAGAGAGTGTTAGATAGCTACAGAGAGTGTTAGATAGCTACAGAGTTAGATAGCTACAGTGTTAGATAGCTACAGTGTTAGAGTGTTAGATAGCTACAGAGAGTTAGATAGCTACAGAGTGTTAGATAGCTACAGTGTTATATAGCTACAGAGTGTTAGATAGCTACAGAGTGTTAGAGTTAGATAGCTACAGAGTGTTAGATAGCTGCAGAGTGTTAGATAGCTACAGAGTGTTAGATAGCTACAGAGTGTTAGATAGCTGCAGAGTGTTAGATAGCTGCAGAGTGTTAGATAGCTACAGAGTGTTAGATAGCTAGAGAGTGTTAGATTGAGAGAGTGTTAGATAGCTAGAGAGTGTTAGATAGCTAGAGAGTGTTAGATAGCTACAGAGTGTTAGATAGCTACAGAGTGTTAGATAGCTAGAGAGTGTTAGATAGCTACAGAGTGTTAGATAGCTAGAGAGTGTTAGATAGCTGCAGAGTGTTAGATAGCTACAGAGTGTTAGATAGCTAGAGAGTGTTAGATGGCTAGAGATAGTTAGTTAGATAGCTACAGAGTGTTAGATAGTTAGATGGCTAGAGAGAGTTAGATAGCTACAGAGTGTTAGATAGCCACAGAGTGTTAGATAGCTACAGAGTGTTAGATAGCTACAGAGTGTTAGATAGCTACAGAGTGTTAGATAGCTACAGTGTTAGATAGCTACAGAGTGTTAGATAGCTACAGAGTGTTAGATAGCTAGAGAGTGTTAGATAGCTAGAGAGAGTGTTAGATAGCTAGAGAGTGTTAGATAGCTAGAGAGAGTTAGATAGCTAGAGAGTGTTAGATAGCCTAGAGAGTGTTAGATAGCTAGAGAGTGTTAGATGGCTAGAGAGTGTGTTAGATGGCTAGAGAGTGTTAGATAGCTAGAGAGAGTGTTAGATAGCTAGAGAGAGTTAGATGGCTAGAGAGTGTTAGATGGCTAGAGAGTGTTAGATAGCTAGAGAGAGTTAAGATAGCTAGAGAGTGTTAGATGGCTAGAGATAGTTAGATGGCTAGAGAGAGTGGTAGATGGCTAGAGAGAGTGTTAGATGGCTAGAGAGTAGTTAGATGATAGCTAGATAGCAGAGTGTGTAGATAGCTACAGAGATAGCCTGGATATACAGTGTTAGATAGCTACAGTGTTCAGAGAGTGTTAGATAGCTACAGTGTTAGATAGCTAGAGATGTTAGATAGCTACAGAGTGTTAGATAGCTACAGAGAGTGTTAGATAGCTACAGAGAGTGTTAGATGGCTAGAGAGAGTTAGATGGCTAGAGAGTGTTAGACAGCTAGAGAGAGTGTTAGATAGCTAGAGAGAGTGTTAGATGGCTACAGAGTGTTAGATGGCTACAGAGTGTTAGATGGCTACAGAGTGTTAGATGGCTACAGAGTGTTAGATGGCTACAGAGTGTTAGATAGCTGTTAGAGAGCCAGTTAGATAGCTACAGTGTTAGATAGCTACAGAGAGTTAGATAGCTACAGAGAGTGTAGCTAGATTAGATACAGAGTGTTAGATAGCTACAGAGTGTTAGATAGCTGCAGAGTGTTAGATAGCTACAGAGTGTTAGATAGCTACAGAGTGTTAGATAGCTAGAGAGAGTGTTAGATAGCTACAGAGTGTTAGATAGCTACAGAGTGTTAGATAGCTAGAGTGTTAGATGGCTAGAGTGTTAGATGGCTAGAGAGTACAGAGTGTTAGATGGCTAGATGTTAGATAGCTACAGAGTGTTAGATAGCTACAGAGTGTTAGATAGCTACAGAGTGTTAGATAGCTAGTGTTAGATAGTTAGGTGGCTAGATAGGCTACAGAGTGTTAGATAGCTACAGATAGTGTTAGATAGCTACAGAGTGTTGATAGCTACAGAGTGTTAGATAGCTACAGAGTTAGATAGCTACAGAGTGTTAGATAGCTACAGAGTGTTAGATAGCTACAGAGTGTTAGATAGCTACAGAGTGTTAGATAGCTACAGAGTGTTAGATAGCTACAGAGTGTTAGATAGCTAGAGAGTGTTAGATTCTAGAGTGTTAGATAGCTACAGAGTGTTAGATGGCTAGAGTGTTAGATGGCTAGAGAGTGTTAGATAGCTAGAGAGAGTGTTAGATAGCTAGAGAGTTAGATGGCTTAGAGAGAGTGGTAGATGGCTAGAGAGAGTGTTAGATGGCTAGAGAGAGTGGTAGATAGATGATAGCTAGAGAGTGTTAGATGGCTAGAGAGTGTTAGATAGCTAGAGAGTGTAAGATAGCTAGAGAGTGTTAGATAGAGTTAGAGGCTAGAGAGTTAGATGGCTAGAGAGAGTGGTAGATGGCTAGAGAGAGTGGTAGATGGCTAGAGAGAGTGTGAGATGGCTAGCTAGAGTGTTAGATAGCTACAGTGTTCGAGCCACAGTGTTAGATAGCTACAGTGTTAGATAGTGTGTTAGATAGCTACAGATAGTTAGATAGCTACAGAGTGTTAGATAGCTACAGAGTGTTAGATAGCTACAGAGAGTGTTAGATGCTAGAGATAGTTAGATGGCTAGAGTGTTAGATAGCTAGAGAGAGTGTTAGATGGCTAGAGAGTGTTAGATGGCTAGAGAGTGTTAGATGGCTAGAGAGTGTTAGATGGCTAGAGAGTGTTAGATAGCTAGAGAGAGTGTTAGATGGCTAGAGAGTGTTAGATAGCTACAGAGTGTTAGATAGCTACAGAGTGTTAGATAGCTACAGAGTGTTAGATAGCTACAGAGTGTTAGATAGCTACAGAGTGTTAGATAGCTACAGAGTGTTAGATAGCTACAGAGTGTTAGATAGCTACAGAGTGTTAGATAGCTACAGAGTGTTAGATAGCTACAGAGTGTTAGATAGCTACAGAGAGTGTTAGATAGCTACAGAGTGTTAGATAGCTACAGAGTGTTAGATAGCTACAGAGAGTGTTGTAGCTGCAGAGAGTGTTAGATAGCTAGAGAGTGTTAGATAGCTGAGAGTGTTAGATAGCTAGCAGAGTGTTAGATAGCTAGAGAGTGTTAGATAGCTAGAGATAGTTAGATAGCTAGAGAGTGTTAGATAGCTAGAGAGTGTTAGATAGCTACAGAGTGTTAGATAGCTACAGAGTGTTAGATAGCTACAGAGTGTTAGATAGCTACAGAGTGTTAGATAGCTACAGAGTGTTAGAGCTATTAGATAGCTACAGAGTGTTAGATAGCTACAGAGTGTTAGATGGCTACAGAGTGTTAGATGGCTAGAGAGTTAGATAGCTACAGAGTGTTAGATAGCTACAGAGTGTTAGATAGCTAGAGAGAGTGGTAGTGGCCAGAGATAGCTAGATAGGCTAGAGAGTGTTAGATAGCTAGAGAGAGTGTTAGATAGCTAGAGAGTGTTAGATAGCTGAGAGTGTTAGATGGCTAGAGTGTTAGATAGCTACAGAGTGTTAGATAGCTACAGTGTTAGATAGCTACAGTGTTAGATAGCTAGAGTGTTAGATAGCTACAGAGTTTAGATAGCTACAGAGATAGTTAGATAGCTAGAGAGTGTTAGATGGCTAGATATAGCTACAGAGAGTTGGATAGCTACAGAGAGTTGGATAGCTACAGAGAGTTAGATAGCTACAGAGAGTGTTAGATGGCTACAGAGAGTTAGATAGCTAGAGAGTGTTAGATAGCTAGAGAGTGTTAGATAGCTAGAGAGAGTGTTAGATAGCTAGAGAGTGTTAGATGGCTAGAGAGTGTTAGATGGCTAGAGAGTGTTAGATGCTAGAGAGTGTTAGATAGCTAGAGAGTGTTAGATAGCTACAGAGTGTTAAGATAGCTAGAGAGTGTTAGATAGCTAGAGTGTTAGATAGCTAGAGTGTTAGATAGAGATGTTAGATAGCTAGAGAGATAGCTGCAGAGTGTTAGCTAGCTGCAGAGTGTTAGATAGCTACAGAGAGTGTTAGATAGCTAGAGAGTGTTAGATAGCTACAGCAGAGTGTTAGATAGCTAGAGATAGCTGCAGAGTGTTAGATAGCTCAGAGAGTGTTAGAGATAGTGTTAGATAGCTAGAGAGTGTTAGATAGCTAGAGATAGTTAGTGGCTAGAGAGTAGATGGCTAGAGAGTGTTAGATAGCTAGAGAGAGAGTGTTAGATGGCTAGAGAGTGTTAGATGGCTACAGAGAGTGTTAGATAGCTACAGAGTGTTAGATGGCTACAGTGTTAGATAGCTACAGTGTTAGATAGCTACAGAGTGTTAGATAGCTACAGAGTGTTAGATAGCTACAGAGTGTTAGATAGCTACAGAGTGTTAGATAGCTACAGAGAGTGTGTTAGATAGCTACAGAGTGTTAGATAGCTACAGAGTGTTAGATAGCTACAGAGAGTTAGATGGCTAGAGAGTGTTAGATAGCTACAGAGTGTTAGATAGCTACAGAGTGTTAGATAGCTACAGAGTGTTAGATAGCTATGTAGATAGCTACAGAGTGTTAGATAGCTGCAGAGTGTTAGATAGCTGCAGAGTGTTAGATAGCTACAGAGTGTTAGATAGCCACAGAGTGTTAGATAGCTACAGAGTGTTAGATAGCTACAGAGTGTTAGATAGCTACAGAGTGTTAGATAGCTACAGAGTGTTAGATAGCTACAGAGTGTTAGATAGCTACAGAGTGTTAGATAGCTACAGAGTGTTAGATAGCTGCAGAGTGTTAGATAGCTAGAGAGTGTTAGATAGCTAGAGAGTGTTAGATGGCTAGAGATAGTTTAGATAGCTACAGAGTGTTAGATAGCTGCAGAGTGTTAGATAGCTAGAGTGTTAGATAGCTGTGTTAGATAGCTGCAGTTAGATAGCTGCAGAGTGTTAGATAGCTGCAGAGTGTTAGATAGCTGCAGAGTGTTAGATAGCTGCAGAGTGTTAGATAGCTGCAGAGTGTTAGATTCCTAGAGAGAGTGTTAGATAGCTAGAGAGTGTTAGATGGCTAGAGAGTGTTAGATGGCTAGAGAGTGTTAGATGGCTAGAGAGTGTTAGATGGCTAGAGAGTGTTAGATAGCTAGAGAGAGTGTTAGATAGCTAGAGAGAGTTAGATGGCTAGAGAGTGTTAGATAGCTGCAGAGTGTTAGATAGCTGCAGAGTGTTAGATAGCTCGAGAGAGTGTTAGGTGGCTAGAGATAGTTAGGTGGCTAGAGATAGTTAGGTGGCTAGAGATAGTTAGATGGCTAGAGATAGTGTTAGATAGCTGCAGAGTGTTAGATAGCTACAGAGTGTTAGATAGCTACAGAGTGTTAGATAGCTACAGAGTGTTAGATAGCTACAGAGTGTTAGATAGCTACAGAGTGTTAGATAGCTACAGAGTGTTAGATAGCTACAGTGTTAGATAGCTACATATTGTTAGATAGCTAGAGAGTGTTAGATTCCTAGAGAGAGTGTTAGATAGCTAGAGAGTGTTAGATGGCTAGAGAGAGTTAGATGGCTAGAGAGTGTTAGATACCTAGAGAGAGTGTTAGATGGCTAGAGATAGTTAGATGGTTAGAGAGAGTGGTAGATGGCTAGAGAGAGTGGTAGATGGCTAGAGAGAGTGGTAGATGGCTAGAGAGAGTGTTAGATGGCTAGAGAGAGTTAGATGGCTAGAGAGTGTTAGATAGCTAGAGAGAGTGTAAGATAGCTAGAGAGTGTTAGGTGGCTAGAGATAGTTACGTGGCTAGAGAGAGTGGTAGATGGCTAGAGAGAGTGGTAGATGGCTAGAGAGAGTGGTAGATGGCTAGAGAGAGTGGTAGATGGCTACAGAGTGTTCGATAGCTACAGTGTTCGATAGCTACAGTGTTCGATAGCTACAGTGTTCGATAGCTACAGTGTTAGATAGCTACAGTGTTAGATAGCTACAGATAGTTAGATAGCTACAGAGTGTTAGATAGCTACAGAGAGTTGGATGGCTACAGAGAGTGTTAGATGGCTAGAGATAGTTAGATGGCTAGAGAGTGTTAGACAGCTAGAGAGAGTGTTAGATAGCTAGAGAGAGTGTTAGATGGCTAGAGAGAGTGGTAGATGGCTAGAGAGTGTTAGGCAGCTAGAGAGTGTTAGAGCTAGAGAGAGTGTTAGGCGGCTAGAGAGAGTGTTAGACGGCTAGAGAGAGTGTTAGACGGCTACAGAGTGTTAGACGGCTACAGAGTGTTAGACGGCTACAGAGTGTTAGACGGCTACAGAGTGTTAGACGGCTACAGTGTTAGACGGCTACAGTGTTAGACAGCTACAGAGTGTTAGATAGCTACAGAGTGTTAGATAGCTACAGAGTGTTAGATAGCTACAGAGTGTTAGATAGCTACAGAGTGTTAGATAGCTGCAGAGTGTTAGATAGCTGCAGAGTGTTAGATAGCTGCAGAGTGTTAGATAGCTGCAGAGTGTTAGATAGCTGCAGAGTGTTAGATAGCTGCAGAGTGTTAGATAGCTGCAGAGTGTTAGATAGCTGCAGAGTGTTAGATAGCTAGAGATAGTTAGATGGCTAGAGATAGTGTTAGATAGCTGCAGAGTGTCAGATAGCTGCAGAGTGTTAGATAGCTGCAGAGTGTTAGATAGCTGCAGAGTGTTAGATAGCTGCAGAGTGTTAGATAGCTGCAGAGTGTTAGATAGCTGCAGAGTGTTAGATAGCTAGAGAGTGTTAGATGGCTAGAGAGAGTTAGATGGCTAGAGAGTGTTAGATGGCTAGAGAGTGTTAGATGGCTAGAGAGTGTTAGATGGCTAGAGAGTGTTAGATAGTTAGAGAGTGTTAAGATGGCTAGAGAGTGTTAAGGTGGCTAGAGATAGTTACGTGGCTAGAGATAGTTACGTGGCTAGAGATAGTTACGTGGCTAGAGATAGTTACGTGGCTAGAGATAGTTACGTGGCTAGAGATAGTTACGTGGCTAGAGATAGTTACGTGGCTAGAGATAGTTACGTGGCTAGAGATAGTTACGTGGCTAGAGAGAGTGTTAGATGGCTACAGAGAGTGTTAGATGGCTACAGAGAGTGTTCGATAGCTACAGTGTTAGATAGCTACAGTGTTAGATAGCTACAGTGTTAGATAGCTACAGAGAGTTAGATAGCTACAGAGTGTTAGATAGCTACAGTGTTATATAGCTACAGAGAGTTGGATAGCTACAGAGAGTTGGATAGCTACAGAGAGTTGGATAGCTACAGAGAGTGTTAGATGGCTAGAGAGAGTTAGATGGCTAGAGAGAGTTAGATGGCTAGAGAGAGTTAGATGGCTACATAGTGTTAGATAGCTACATAGTGTTAGATAGCTACAGAGTGTTAGATAGCTACAGAGTGTTAGATAGCTACAGAGTGTTAGATAGCTACAGAGTGTTAGATAGCTACAGAGTGTTAGATAGCTACAGCGAGTTACATAGCTACAGAGTGTTAGATAGCTGCAGAGTGTTAGATAGCTGCAGAGTGTTAGATAGCTGCAGAGTGTTAGATAGCTGCAGAGTGTTAGATAGCTGCAGAGTGTTAGATAGCTGCAGAGTGTTAGATAGCTGCAGAGTGTTAGATAGCTGCAGAGTGTTAGATAGCTAGAGAGTGTTAGATAGCTAGAGAGTGTTAGATGGCTAGAGAGTGTTAGATGGCTAGAGAGAGTGTTAGATAGCTACAGAGTGTTAGATAGCTACAGAGTGTTAGATAGCTACAGAGTGTTAGATAGCTACAGAGTGTTAGATAGCTACAGATTGTTAGATAGCTACAGAGTGTTAGATTCCTAGAGAGTGTTAGATAGCTAGAGAGTGTTAGATGGCTAGAGAGAGTTAGATGGCTAGAGAGTGTTAGATAGCTAGAGAGTGTTAGATGGCTAGAGATGTTAGATGGTTAGAGAGAGTGGTAGATGGCTAGAGAGTGTAGATAGCTAGAGAGAGTGGCTAGCTAGAGAGTGTTAGATGGCTAGAGAGTGTTAGATGGCTAGAGAGTGTTAGATAGCTAGAGTGTTAGATAGCTAGAGAGTGTTAGATAGCTACAGAGTGTTAGATGGCTACAGTGTTAGATAGCTACAGATAGTTAGATAGCTACAGATGTTAGATAGCTACAGAGAGTTAGATAGCTACAGAGTGTTAGATAGCTAGAGTGTTAGATAGCTAGAGAGTGTTAGATAGCTACAGAGTGTTAGATAGCTAGAGAGTGTTAGATAGCTAGAGAGAGTGTTAGATAGCTAGAGAGTGTTAGATGGCTACAGAGTGTTAGATAGCTACAGTGTTAGATAGCTACAGAGTGTTAGATTACAGAGTGTTAGATAGCTACAGAGTGTTAGATAGCTACAGAGTGTTAGATAGCTACAGTGTTGGATGGCTATTAGATGGCTACAGATGTTAGATGGCTAGAGAGTGTTAGATGGCTAGAGAGTGTTAGATGGCTAGAGAGTGTTAGATGGCTAGAGAGTGTTAGATAGCTAGAGAGTGTTAGATAGCTAGAGAGAGTGTTAGATAGCTACAGAGTGTTAGATAGCTACAGCTACAGACAGTGTTAGATAGCTACAGTGTTAGATAGCTACAGTGTTAGATAGTTTAGATAGCTACAGAGTGTTAGATAGCTACAGAGAGTTAGATAGCTACAGAGAGTGTTAGATGGCTAGAGATAGTTAGATGGCTAGAGAGTGTTAGATAGCTAGAGAGTGTTAGATAGCTAGAGAGAGTGTTAGATGGCTAGAGAGTGATTAGATGGCTAGAGAGTGTTAGATAGATGCATGGCTAGAGAGTGTTAGATGGCTAGAGAGTGTTAGATAGCTAGAGAGTGTTAGATAGCTACAGAGTGTTAGATAGCTACAGAGTTAGATAGCTACAGAGTGTTAGATAGCTAGAGAGTGTTAGATAGCTAGAGAGTGTTAGATAGCTACAGAGTGTTAGATAGCTACAGAGTGTTAGATAGCTACAGAGTGTTAGATAGCTACAGAGTGTTAGATAGCTACAGAGTGTTGGATGGCTACAGAGAGTGTTAGATGGCTAGAGATGTTAGATGGCTAGAGAGTGTTAGATAGCTAGAGAGTGTTAGATAGCTAGAGAGTGTTAGATGGCTAGAGAGTGTTAGATAGCTAGAGAGTGTTAGATAGCTAGAGAGTGTTAGATAGCTACAGAGTGTTAGATAGCTACAGAGTGTTAGATAGCTACAGTGTTCGATAGCTACAGAGTGTTAGATAGCTACAGAGAGTGTTTAGATAGCTACAGAGTGTTAGATAGCTAGAGAGTGTTAGATAGCTAGAGAGTGTTAGATAGCTACAGAGTGTTAGATGGCTACAGAGTGTTAGATGGCTACAGAGTGTTAGATAGCTACAGAGAGTGTTAGATGGCTACAGAGTGTTAGATAGCTAGAGAGAGTGTTAGATAGCTACAGAGTGTTAGATAGCTACAGAGTGTTAGATAGCTACAGAGTGTTAGATAGCTACAGAGTGTTAGATAGCTACAGAGTGTTAGATAGTTACAGAGTGTTAGATAGCTAGAGAGTGTTAGATGGCTACAGAGAGTGTTAGATGGCTAGAGATAGTTAGATGGCTAGAGAGTGTTAGATAGCTAGAGAGAGTGTTAGATAGCTAGAGAGAGTGTTAGATGGCTAGAGAGTGTTAGATAGCTACAGAGTGTTAGATAGCTACAGAGTGTTAGATAGCTACAGTGTTAGTGTGTTAGATAGCTACAGTGTTAGATAGCTACAGTGTTAGATAGCTACAGTGTTAGATAGCTACAGTGTTAGATAGCTACAGATGTTAGATAGCTACAGAGTGTTAGATAGCTACAGAGAGTTGGATGCTACAGAGTGTTAGATGGCTAGAGATAGTTAGATGGCTAGAGAGTGTTAGATAGCTAGAGAGTGTTAGATAGCTAGAGAGTGTTAGATGGCTAGAGAGTTAGATGGCTAGAGGCTACAGCTAGAGTGTTAGATAGCTACAGTGTTAGATAGCTACAGTGTTAGATAGCTACAGTGTTAGATAGCTACAGTGTTAGATAGCTAGAGTGTTAGATAGCTAGAGTTAGATAGCTTGTTAGATAGCTACAGAGAGTTTAGATGGCTAGAGAGTGTTAGATGGCTAGAGAGTGTTAGATAGCTAGAGAGTGTTAGATAGCTAGAGAGTGTTAGATAGCTAGAGAGTGTTAGATGGCTAGAGATGTTAGATGGCTAGAGAGAGTGTTAGATGGCTAGAGAGTGTTAGGCAGCTGTTAGATGGCTAGAGAGTGTTAGATAGCTAGAGAGTGTTAGATGGCTACAGAGTGTTAGATAGCTACAGAGTGTTAGATAGCTACAGTGTGTTAGATAGCTACAGAGTGTTAGATAGCTACAGAGTGTTAGATAGCTACAGAGTGTTAGATAGCTACAGAGTGTTAGATAGCTACAGAGTGTTAGATAGCTACAGAGTGTTAGATAGCTACAGAGTGTTAGATAGCTACAGAGTGTTAGATAGCTACAGAGTTGGATGGCTACAGAGAGTGTTAGATAGCTAGAGAGTGTTAGATAGCTAGAGAGAGTGTTAGATAGCTAGAGAGAGTGTTAGATAGCTAGAGAGAGTTAGATGGCTAGAGAGTGTTAGATGGCTAGAGAGTGTTAGATGGCTAGAGAGTGTTAGATAGCTACAGAGTGTTAGATAGCTACAGAGTGTTAGATAGCTACAGAGTGTTAGATAGCTACAGAGTGTTAGATAGCTACAGAGTGTTAGATAGCTACAGAGTGTTAGATGGCTACAGAGTGTTAGATAGCTACAGAGAGTTAGATGGCTAGATGAGTGTTAGATGGCTAGAGTGTTAGATAGCTACAGAGTGTTAGATAGCTACAGAGTGTTAGATAGCTACAGAGTGTTAGATGGCTAGAGAGTGTTAGATGGCTAGAGAGTGTTAGATGGCTAGAGAGTGTTAGATAGCTAGAGAGTGTTAGATAGCTAGAGAGTGTTAGATGGCTAGAGAGAGTGTTAGATGGCTACAGAGTGTTAGATGGCTACAGAGTGTTAGATGGCTACAGAGTGTTAGATGGCTACAGAGTGTTAGATAGCTACAGAGTGTTAGATAGCTACAGAGTGTTAGATAGCTACAGAGTGTTAGATAGCTACAGAGTGTTAGATAGCTAGAGTGTTAGATAGCTACAGAGTGTTAGATAGCTACAGAGTGTTAGATAGCTACAGAGTGTTAGATAGCTACAGAGAGTTAGATGGCTACAGAGAGTGTTAGATAGCTACAGAGTGTTAGATGGCTAGAGAGTGTTAGATAGCTAGAGAGTGTTAGATAGCTACAGAGTGTTAGATAGCTACAGAGTGTTAGATAGCTACAGAGAGTGTTAGATAGCTACAGAGAGTGTTAGATAGCTACAGAGTGTTAGATAGCTACAGTGTTAGATAGCTACAGTGTTAGATAGCTACAGTGTTAGATAGCTACAGTGTTAGATAGCTACAGAGTGTTAGATAGCTACAGAGTGTTAGATAGCTACAGAGTGTTAGATAGCTACAGAGAGTTGATAGCTACAGAGTTGGATAGCTAGAGAGTTGATAGCTACAGAGTGTTAGATAGCTAGAGAGTGTTAGATAGCTAGAGAGTGTTAGATGGCTAGAGAGTGTTAGATGGCTAGAGAGAGTGTTAGGCAGCTAGAGAGTGTTAGATGGCTAGAGAGTGTTAGATGGCTACAGAGTGTTAGATAGCTACATAGTGTTAGATAGCTACATAGTGTTAGATAGCTACAGAGTGTTAGATAGCTGCAGAGTGTTAGATAGCTGCAGAGTGTTAGATAGTTACAGAGTGTTAGATAGCTACAGAGTGTTAGATAGCTACAGAGTGTTAGATAGCTACAGAGAGTTGGATGGCTACAGAGAGTGTTAGATGGCTAGAGATAGTTAGATGGCTAGAGAGTGTTAGACAGCTAGAGAGAGTGTTAGATAGCTAGAGAGAGTGTTAGATGGCTAGAGATAGTTAGATGGCTAGAGAGAGTGGTAGATGGCTAGAGAGTGTTAGGCAGCTAGAGAGAGTGTTAGATAGCTAGAGAGAGTGTTAGATGGCTAGAGAGAGTGTTAGATGGCTACAGAGTGTTAGATGGCTACAGAGTGTTAGATGGCTACAGTGTTAGATGGCTACAGTGTTAGATAGCTACAGAGTGTTAGATAGCTACAGAGTGTTAGATAGCTACAGAGTGTTAGATAGTTACAGAGTGTTAGATAGCTACAGAGTGTTAGATAGCTACAGAGTGTTAGATAGCTACAGAGTGTTAGATAGCTACAGAGTGTTAGATAGCTACAGAGAGTTGGATGGCTACAGAGAGTGTTAGATGGCTAGAGATAGTTAGATGGCTAGAGAGTGTTAGACAGCTAGAGAGAGTGTTAGATAGCTAGAGAGTGTTAGATGGCTAGAGATAGTTAGATGGCTAGAGAGTGGTAGATGGCTAGAGAGTGTTAGATAGCTAGAGAGAGTGTTAGATAGCTACAGTGTTTAGATAGCTAGTGTTGATAGTGTTAGATAGCTAGTTAGATAGCTACAGTGTTAGATAGCTACAGATAGTTAGATAGCTAGTGTTAGATAGCTACAGAGAGTTGGATAGCTACAGAGAGAGATGTTAGATGGCTAGAGAGTGTTAGATGGCAGAGATAGTAGAGAGTGTTAGATAGCTAGAGAGTGTTAGATGGCTAGAGAGAGTGTTAGATGGCTACAGAGTGTTAGATGGCTACAGAGTGTTAGATAGCTACAGTGTTAGATGAGTGTTAGATAGCTACAGAGTGTTAGATAGCTACAGAGTGTTAGATAGCTACAGAGTGTTAGATAGTTACAGAGTGTTAGATAGCTACAGAGTGTTAGATAGCTACAGAGTGTTAGATAGCTACAGAGTGTTAGATAGCTACAGAGTGTTAGATAGCTACAGAGAGTTGGATGGCTACAGAGAGTGTTAGATGGCTAGAGATAGTTAGTTAGATGTTAGACAGCTAGAGAGTGTTAGATAGCTAGAGAGTGTTAGATGGCTAGAGATAGTTAGATGGCTAGAGAGAGTGGTAGATGGCTAGAGAGTGTTAGGCAGCTAGAGAGAGTGTTCGATAGCTACAGTGTTCGATAGCTACAGTGTTCGATAGCTACAGTGTTAGATAGCTACAGTGTTAGATAGCTACAGATAGTTAGATAGCTACAGATAGTTAGATAGCTACAGAGTGTTAGATAGCTACAGAGAGTTGGATGGCTACAGAGAGTGTTAGATGGCTAGAGATAGTTAGATGGCTAGAGAGTGTTAGATAGCTAGAGATGTTAGTGGCTAGAGATAGTTACAGAGAGTGTTACGTGGCTAGATAGTTAGTGGCTAGAGAGAGTGTTAGATGGCTAGAGAGAGTGTTAGATGGCTACAGAGAGTGTTAGATGGCTACAGAGAGTGTTCGATAGCTACAGAGTTAGATAGCTACAGTGTTAGATAGCTACAGTGTTAGATAGCTACAGTGTTAGATAGCTACAGTGTTAGATAGCTACAGAGAGTTAGATAGCTACAGAGTGTTAGATAGCTACAGTGTTATATAGCTACAGAGAGTTGGATAGCTACAGAGAGTTGGATAGCTACAGAGAGTTGGATAGCTACATAGAGTGTTAGATGGCTAGAGAGAGTTAGATGGCTAGAGAGAGTGGTAGATGGCTAGAGAGTGTTAGGCAGCTAGAGAGAGTGTTAGGCAGCTAGAGAGAGTGTTAGATGGCTAGAGAGAGTGTTAGATGGCTACAGAGTGTTAGATGGCTACAGAGTGTTAGATAGCTACATAGTGTTAGATAGCTACATAGTGTTAGATAGCTACAGAGTGTTAGATAGCTGCAGAGTGTTAGATAGCTGCAGAGTGTTAGATAGCTGCAGAGTGTTAGATAGCTGCAGAGTGTTAGATAGCTGCAGAGTGTTAGATAGCTGCAGAGTGTTAGATAGCTGCAGAGTGTTAGATAGCTAGAGTGTTAGATAGCTGCAGAGTGTTAGATAGCTGCAGAGTGTTAGATAGCTGCAGAGTGTTAGATAGCTAGAGAGTGTTAGATGGCTAGAGAAGTGTTAGATAGCTAGAGAGTGTTAGATGGCTAGAGAGAGTTAAGATGGCTAGAGAGTGTTAGATAGCTAGAGAGTGTAAGATAGCTAGAGAGTGTAAGATAGCTAGAGAGAGTTAGATGGCTAGAGAGTGTTAGATGGCTAGAGAGTGTTAGATGGCTACAGAGTGTTAGATGGCTACAGTGTTAGATAGCTACAGTGTTAGATAGCTACAGAGTGTTAGATAGCTACAGAGTGTTAGATAGCTACAGAGTGTTAGATAGCTACAGAGTGTTAGATAGCTGCAGAGTGTTAGATAGCTGCAGAGTGTTAGATAGCTGCAGAGTGTTAGATAGCTGCAGAGTGTTAGATAGCTGCAGAGTGTTAGATAGCTGCAGAGTGTTAGATGGCTACAGAGTGTTAGATAGCTACAGAGTGTTAGATGGCTACAGAGTGTTAGATAGCTAGAGAGTGTTAGATAGCTGCAGAGTGTTAGATAGCTGCAGAGTGTTAGATAGCTGCAGAGTGTTAGATAGCTACAGAGTGTTAGATAGCTACAGAGTGTTAGATAGCTACAGAGTGTTAGATAGCTACAGAGTGTTAGATAGCTACAGAGTGTTAGATAGCTGCAGAGTGTTAGATAGCTGCAGAGTGTTAGATAGCTGCAGAGTGTTAGATAGCTGCAGAGTGTTAGATAGCTGCAGAGTGTTAGATAGCTGCAGAGTGTTAGATAGCTAGAGAGTGTTAGGTGGCTAGAGATAGTTAGATGGCTAGAGATAGTGTTAGATAGCTAGTGTTAGATAGCTGCAGAGTGTTAGATAGCTACAGAGTGTTAGATAGCTGTGTTAGATAGCTGCAGAGTGTTAGATAGCTGCAGAGTGTTAGATAGCTACAGAGTGTTAGATAGCTGCAGAGTGTTAGATAGCTGCAGAGTGTTAGATAGCTGCAGAGTGTTAGATAGCTGCAGAGTGTTAGATAGCTAGAGAGTGTTAGATAGCTAGAGAGTGTTAGATAGCTAGAGAGTGTTAGATGGCTAGAGAGTGTTAGATGAGAGTGTTAGATAGCTAGAGAGTGTTAGATGGCTAGAGAGTGTTAGATAGCTAGAGAGGTGTTAGATAGCTAGAGTGTTAGATGGCTAGAGAGTGTTAGATAGCTGCAGAGTGTTAGATAGCTGCAGAGTGTTAGATAGCTCGAGAGAGTGTTAGGTGGCTAGAGATAGTTAGGTGGCTAGAGATAGTTAGGTGGCTAGAGATAGTTAGATGGCTAGAGATAGTGTTAGATAGCTGCAGAGTGTTAGATAGCTACAGAGTGTTAGATAGCTACAGAGTGTTAGATAGCTACAGAGTGTTAGATAGCTACAGAGTGTTAGATAGCTACAGAGTGTTAGATAGCTACAGTGTTAGATAGCTACAGAGTGTTAGATAGCTACATATTGTTAGATAGCTAGAGAGTGTTAGATTCCTAGAGAGAGTGTTAGATAGCTAGAGAGTGTTAGATGGCTAGAGAGAGTTAGATGGCTAGAGAGTGTTAGATACCTAGAGAGAGTGTTAGATGGCTAGAGATAGTTAGATGGTTAGAGAGAGTGGTAGATGGCTAGATGGTAGATAGCTAGAGAGTGTTAGATAGCTAGAGAGTGTTAGATGGCTGTTAGATGGCTAGAGAGTGTTAGATAGCTAGAGAGAGTGTAAGATAGCTAGAGAGTGTTAGGTGGCTAGAGATAGTTACGTGGCTAGAGAGAGTGGTAGATGGCTAGAGAGAGTGGTAGATGGCTAGAGAGAGTGGTAGATGGCTAGAGAGAGTGGTAGATGGCTACAGAGTGTTCGATAGCTACAGTGTTCGATAGCTACAGTGTTCGATAGCTACAGTGTTCGATAGCTACAGTGTTAGATAGCTACAGTGTTAGATAGCTACAGATAGTTAGATAGCTACAGAGTGTTAGATAGCTACAGAGAGTTGGATGGCTACAGAGAGTTAGATGGCTAGAGATAGTTAGATAGGCTAGAGAGTGTTAGATAGCTAGAGAGTGTTAGATAGCTAGAGAGTGTTAGATAGCTAGAGATGTTAGATAGCTACAGAGAGTGGTAGATAGCTAGATGTTAGCTAGAGAGTGTTAGATGTTAGGCGGCTAGAGAGTGTTAGACGGCTAGAGAGAGTGTTAGACGGCTACAGAGTGTTAGACGGCTACAGAGTGTTAGACGGCTACAGAGTGTTAGACGGCTACAGTGTTAGACGGCTACAGTGTTAGACAGCTACAGAGTGTTAGATAGCTACAGAGTGTTAGATAGCTACAGAGTGTTAGATAGCTACAGAGTGTTAGATAGCTACAGAGTGTTAGATAGCTGCAGAGTGTTAGATAGCTGCAGAGTGTTAGATAGCTGCAGAGTGTTAGATAGCTGCAGAGTGTTAGATAGCTGCAGAGTGTTAGATAGCTGCAGAGTGTTAGATAGCTGCAGAGTGTTAGATAGCTGCAGAGTGTTAGATAGCTAGAGTGTTAGATAGCTGCAGTGTTAGATGGCTAGCAGAGTGTTAGATAGCTGCAGAGTGTTAGATAGCTAGAGAGTGTTAGATAGCTGCAGAGTGTTAGATAGCTGCAGAGTGTTAGATAGCTGCAGAGTGTTAGATAGCTACAGAGTGTTAGATAGCTGCAGAGTGTTAGATAGCTACAGAGTGTTAGATAGCTAGAGAGTGTTAGATGGCTAGAGAGTGTTAGATGGCTAGAGAGTGTTAGATGGCTAGAGAGTGTTAGATGGCTAGAGAGTGTTAGATAGCTAGAGAGTGTTAAGATAGCTAGAGAGTGTTAGATGGCTAGAGAGTGTTAGATAGAGATAGTGTTAGATAGACGTGGCTAGAGATAGTTATGGCTAGAGATAGTGTTAGATGGCTAGAGATAGTTAGTGGCTAGAGATAGTTAGTGGCTAGAGATAGTAGCTACAGAGTTAGTGTAGAGATAGCTACAGGCTAGAGAGTGTTAGATAGCTACAGAGAGTGTTAGATAGCTACAGAGAGTGTTCGATAGCTACAGTGTTAGATAGCTACAGTGTTAGATAGCTAGTGTTAGATAGCTGAGAGTTAGATAGCTACAGAGTGTTAGATAGCTACAGTGTTATATAGCTACAGAGAGTGTGGATAGCTACAGAGTGGATTAGATTGGATAGCTACAGAGTGTTAGATGGCTAGAGTGTTAGATGGCTAGAGAGAGTTAGATGGCTAGAGAGTGTTAGATGGCTACAGAGTGTTAGATAGCTACAGAGTGTTAGATAGCTACAGAGTGTTAGATAGCTACAGAGTGTTAGATAGCTACAGAGTGTTAGATAGCTACAGAGTGTTAGATAGCTACAGAGTGTTAGATAGCTACAGAGTGTTACAGAGTGATAGCTGCACAGAGTGTTAGATAGCTAGAGTGTTAGATAGCTGCAGAGTGTTAGATAGCTGCAGAGTGTTAGATAGCTAGAGTGTTATAGCTGCAGAGTGTTAGATAGCTGCAGAGTGTTAGATAGCTGCAGAGTGTTAGATAGCTAGAGAGTGTTAGATAGCTAGAGAGTGTTAGATGGCTAGAGAGTGTTAGATGGCTAGAGATAGTGTTAGATAGCTACAGAGTGTTAGATAGCTACAGAGTGTTAGATAGCTACAGAGTGTTAGATATCTACAGAGTGTTAGATAGCTACATATTGTTAGATAGCTAGAGAGTGTTAGATTCCTAGAGAGAGTGTTAGATAGCTAGAGAGTGTTAGATGGCTAGAGAGAGTTAGATGGCTAGAGAGTGTTAGATACCTAGAGAGAGTGTTAGATGGCTAGAGATAGTTAGATGGTTAGAGAGAGTGGTAGATGGCTAGAGAGAGTGGTAGATGGCTAGAGAGAGTGTTAGATGGCTAGAGAGTGTTAGATGGCTAGAGAGTGTAAGATGGCTAGAGAGTGTTAGGTGGCTAGAGATAGTTACGTGGCTAGAGAGAGTGGTAGATGGCTAGAGAGAGTGTTAGATGGCTACAGAGAGTGTTAGATGGCTACAGTGTTAGATAGCTACAGTGTTAGATAGCTACAGATTGTTAGATAGCTACAGATAGTTAGATAGCTACAGAGAGTTAGATAGCTACAGAGTGTTAGATAGCTACAGTGTTATATAGCTACAGAGTGTTAGATAGCTACAGAGAGTTGGATAGCTACAGAGAGTGTTAGATGGCTAGAGAGTGTTAGATAGCTAGAGAGAGTGTTAGATAGCTACAGTGAGTGTTAGATAGCTACAGTGAGTGTTAGATAGCTACAGTGTTAGATAGCTACAGTGTTAGATAGCTACAGTGTTAGATAGCTACAGATAGTTAGATAGCTACAGAGTGTTAGATAGCTACAGAGAGTTGGATGGCTACAGAGAGTGTTAGATGGCTAGAGATAGTTAGATGGCTAGAGAGTGTTAGACAGCTAGAGAGAGTGTTAGATGGCTAGAGATAGTTAGATGGCTAGAGAGAGTGGTAGATGGCTAGAGAGTGTTAGGCAGCTAGAGAGAGTGTTCGATAGCTACAGTGTTCGATAGCTACAGTGTTCGATAGCTACAGTGTTAGATAGCTACAGTGTTAGATAGCTACAGTGTTAGATAGCTACAGATAGTTAGATAGCTACAGAGTGTTAGATAGCTACAGAGAGTTGGATGGCTACAGAGAGTGTTAGATGGCTAGAGATAGTTAGATGGCTAGAGAGTGTTAGTAGAGAGTTTAGATAGCTAGAGAGAGTGTTAGATGGCTAGAGATAGTTAGATGGCTAGAGAGAGTGTTAGAGTGTTATGGCTAGAGAGTGTTAGATAGCTAGAGAGAGTGTTAGATGGCTAGAGAGAGTGTTAGATGGCTACAGAGTGTTAGATGGCTACAGAGTGTTAGATGGCTACAGTGTTAGATGGCTACAGTGTTAGATAGCTACAGAGTGTTAGATAGCTACAGAGTGTTAGATAGCTACAGAGTGTTAGATAGCTACAGAGTGTTAGATAGCTACAGAGTGTTAGATAGCTACAGAGTGTTAGATAGCTACAGAGAGTTGGATGGCTACAGAGAGTGTTAGATGGCTAGAGATAGTTAGATGGCTAGAGAGTGTTAGACAGCTAGAGAGTGTTAGATAGCTAGAGAGTGTTAGATGGCTAGAGATAGTTAGATGGCTAGAGAGTGGTAGATGGCTAGAGAGTGTTAGATAGCTAGAGAGAGTGTTAGATAGCTACAGAGATAGCTAGTGTTCGAGCTACAGAGTTGTGTACAGTGTTAGAGAGTGTTAGATAGCTACAGATAGTTAGATAGCTACAGAGAGTTAGATAGCTACAGAGTGTTAGATAGCTACAGTGTTATATAGCTACAGAGTGTTAGATAGCTACAGAGAGTTGGATAGCTACAGAGAGTGTTAGATAGCTAGAGAGTGTTAGATAGCTACAGAGTGTTAGATAGCTACAGTGTGTTAGATAGCTACAGAGTGTTAGATAGCTACAGTGTTAGATAGCTACAGTGTTAGATAGCTACAGTGTTAGATAGCTTAGTTAGATAGCTACAGAGTGTTAGATAGCTACAGAGAGTTGGATGCTACAGAGTGTTAGATGGCTAGAGATAGTTAGATGGCTAGAGAGTGTTAGATAGCTAGAGAGAGTGTTAGATGGCTAGAGATAGTTAGATGGCTAGAGAGTGGTAGATGGCTAGAGAGTGTTAGGCAGCTAGAGAGTGTTAGATGCTACAGTGTTAGATAGCTACAGTGTTGATAGCTGTGCTAGATAGCTACAGTGTTAGATAGCTACAGATAGTTAGATAGCTACAGAGTGTTAGATAGCTACAGAGAGTTGGATGGCTAGAGAGTGTTAGATGGCTAGAGAGAGTTAGATGGCTAGAGAGTGTTAGATAGCTAGAGAGTGTTAGATAGCTAGAGAGAGTGTTAGATAGCTAGAGATAGTTAGATAGGCTAGAGAGTGTTAGATAGCTAGAGAGTGTTAGATAGCTAGAGAGTGTTAGATAGCTAGAGAGAGTGTTAGATGGCTAGAGAGAGTGTTAGATGGCTACAGAGTGTTAGATGGCTACAGAGTGTTAGATGGCTACAGTGTTAGATGGCTACAGTGTTAGATAGCTACAGAGTGTTAGATAGCTACAGAGTGTTAGATAGCTACAGAGTGTTAGATAGCTACAGAGTGTTAGATAGCTACAGAGTGTTAGATAGCTACAGAGTGTTAGATAGCTACAGAGTGTTAGATAGCTACAGAGAGTTGGATGGCTACAGAGAGTGTTAGATGGCTAGAGATAGTTAGATGGCTAGAGAGTGTTAGACAGCTAGAGAGAGTGTTAGATAGCTAGAGAGAGTGTTAGATGGCTAGAGATAGTTAGATGGCTAGAGAGAGTGGTAGATGGCTAGAGTGTTAGATAGAGAGAGTGTTCTAGCTAGAGTGTTCAGCTACAGTGTTCGATAGCTACAGTGTTAGATGTTAGATAGCTACAGATAGTTAGATAGCTACAGATAGTTAGATAGCTACAGAGTGTTAGATAGCTACAGAGAGTTGGATGGCTACAGAGAGTGTTAGATGGCTAGAGATAGTTAGATGGCTAGAGAGTGTTAGATAGCTAGAGAGTGTTAGATAGCTAGATGGCTAGAGATAGTTACGTGGCTAGATAGTGTTAGATGGCTAGAGAGTGTTAGATGGCTAGAGAGTGTTAGATGGCTAGAGAGAGTGTTAGATGGCTACAGAGTGTTAGATGGCTACAGAGTGTTAGATAGCTACAGAGTTAGATAGCTACAGTGTTAGTGTTAGATAGCTAGAGTGTTAGATAGCTACAGTGTTAGATAGCTACAGTGTTAGATAGCTACAGAGTGTTAGATAGCTACAGAGTGTTAGATAGCTACAGAGTGTTAGATAGCTACAGAGAGTTGGATAGCTAGAGAGTGGATAGCTACAGAGTGTGATAGCTGCAGAGTGTTAGATAGCTGCTAGATAGCTAGAGTGTTAGATAGCTAGAGAGTGTTAGATGGCTAGAGAGTGTTAGATAGCTACAGAGTGTTAGATAGCTACAGAGTGTTAGATAGCTACAGAGTGTTAGATAGCTACAGAGCAGTGTTAGATAGCTACAGAGTGTTAGATAGCTACAGAGTGTTAGATAGCTACAGTGTTAGATAGCTAGAGAGTGTTAGATAGCTAGAGAGAGTGTTAGATAGCTAGAGAGTGTTAGATAGCTAGACAGAGTTAGATGGCTAGAGAGTGTTAGATACCTAGAGAGTGTTAGATAGCTAGAGATGTTAGATGGTTAGATGGTAGATGGCTAGAGAGAGTGTTAGATAGCTAGAGAGAGTGTTAGATAGCTAGAGAGTGTTAGATGGCTAGAGAGTGTTAGATAGCTAGAGAGTGTTAGATAGCTAGAGTGTTAGATAGCTACAGTGTTAGATAGCTACAGAGTGTTAGATAGCTAGAGAGTGTTAGATAGCTAGAGAGTGTTAGATAGCTAGAGAGTGTTAGATGCTAGAGAGAGTTTAGATGGCTAGAGAGAGTTAGATGGCTAGAGTGTTAGATGGCTACAGAGAGTGTTAGATAGCTACAGAGAGTGTTAGATGGCTACAGAGAGTGTTAGATGGCTACAGAGAGTGTTAGATAGCTACAGAGAGTGTTAGATGGCTACAGAGAGTGTTAGATGGCTACAGAGAGTGTTAGATAGCTACAGTGTTAGATAGCTACAGTGTTAGATAGCTACAGATAGTTAGATAGCTACAGAGAGTTAGATAGCTACAGAGTGTTAGATAGCTACAGTGTTATATAGCTACAGAGTGTTGGATAGCTACAGAGAGTTGGATAGCTACAGAGTGTTAGATAGCTACAGAGTGTTAGATAGCTACAGAGTGTTAGATAGCTACAGAGAGTTGGATGGCTACAGAGAGTGTTAGATGGCTAGAGATAGTTAGATGGCTAGAGAGTGTTAGACAGCTAGAGAGAGTGTTAGATAGCTAGAGAGAGTGTTAGATGGCTAGAGATAGTTAGATGGCTAGAGAGAGTGGTAGATGGCTAGAGAGTGTTAGGCAGCTAGAGAGAGTGTTCGATAGCTACAGTGTTCGATAGCTACAGTGTTCGATAGCTACAGTGTTAGATAGCTACAGTGTTAGATAGCTACAGATAGTTAGATAGCTACAGATAGTTAGATAGCTACAGAGTGTTAGATAGCTACAGAGAGTTGGATGGCTACAGAGAGTGTTAGATGGCTAGAGATAGTTAGATGGCTAGAGAGTGTTAGACAGCTAGAGATAGTTAGTGGCTAGAGATAGTTACGTTAGATAGGTGGCTAGAGATAGTTAGTGGCTTAGATAGCTAGAGAGTGTTAGATGGCTAGAGAGAGTGTTAGATGGCTAGAGAGAGTGTTAGATGGCTACAGAGAGTGTTAGATGGCTACAGAGAGTGTTCGATAGCTACAGAGTTAGATAGCTACAGTGTTAGATAGCTACAGTGTTAGATAGCTACAGTGTTAGATAGCTACAGTGTTAGATAGCTACAGAGAGTTAGATAGCTACAGAGTGTTAGATAGCTACAGTGTTATATAGCTACAGAGAGTTGGATAGCTACAGAGAGTTGGATAGCTACAGAGAGTTGGATAGCTGCAGAGTGTTAGATAGCTGCAGAGTGTTTAGATAGCTAGAGAGTGTTAGATAGCTAGAGAGTGTTAGATGGCTAGAGATAGTGTTAGATAGCTACAGAGTGTTAGATAGCTACAGAGTGTTAGATAGCTACAGAGTGTTAGATAGCTACAGAGTGTTAGATAGCTACATATTGTTAGATAGCTAGAGAGTGTTAGATTCCTAGAGAGAGTGTTAGATAGCTAGAGAGTGTTAGATGGCTAGACAGAGTTAGATGGCTAGAGAGTGTTAGATACCTAGAGAGAGTGTTAGATGGCTAGAGATAGTTAGATGGTTAGAGAGAGTGGTAGATGGCTAGAGAGAGTGGTAGATGGCTAGAGAGAGTGTTAGATGGCTAGAGAGTGTTAGATGGCTAGAGAGTGTTAGATAGCTAGAGAGAGTGTTAGATAGCTAGAGAGAGTTAGATGGCTAGAGAGTGTTAGATAGCTAGAGAGAGTTAGATAGCTAGAGAGTGTTAGATAGCTAGAGAGAGTGTTAGATAGCTAGAGAGAGTGTTAGATAGCTAGAGAGAGTTAGATGGCTAGAGAGAGAGTTAGATGGCTAGAGAGAGTGTTAGATGGCTACAGAGAGTGTTAGATAGCTACAGAGAGTGTTAGATGGCTACAGAGAGTGTTAGATGGCTACAGAGAGTGTTAGATAGCTACAGAGAGTGTTAGATGGCTACAGAGAGTGTTAGATGGCTACAGAGAGTGTTAGATAGCTACAGTGTTAGATAGCTACAGTGTTAGATAGCTACAGATAGTTAGATAGCTACAGAGAGTTAGATAGCTACAGAGTGTTAGATAGCTACAGTGTTATATAGCTACAGAGTGTTGGATAGCTACAGAGAGTTGGATAGCTACAGAGAGTTGGATAGCTACAGAGAGTGTTAGATAGCTAGAGATAGTTAGATGGCTAGAGAGAGTTAGATGGCTAGAGAGTGTTAGACAGCTAGAGAGAGTGTTAGATAGCAAGAGAGAGTGTTAGATGGCTAGAGATAGTTAGATGGCTAGAGAGAGTGGTAGATGGCTAGAGAGTGTTAGGCAGCTAGAGAGAGTGTTAGATAGCTAGAGAGAGTGTTAGATGGCTAGAGAGAGTGTTAGATGGCTACAGAGTGTTAGATGGCTACAGAGTGTTAGATAGCTACAGAGTGTTAGATAGCTACAGAGTGTTAGATAGCTACAGAGTGTTAGATAGCTACAGAGTGTTAGATAGCTACAGAGTGTTAGATAGCTACAGAGTGTTAGATAGCTGCAGAGTGTTAGATAGCTGCAGAGTGTTAGATAGCTGCAGAGTGTTAGATAGCTGCAGAGTGTTAGATAGCTACAGAGAGTGTTAGATGGCTAGAGATAGTTAGATGGTTAGAGAGAGTGGTAGATGGCTAGAGAGAGTGGTAGATGGCTAGAGAGAGTGGTAGATGGCTAGAGAGAGTGGTAGATGGCTAGAGAGAGTGTTAGATGGCTAGAGAGTGTTAGATGGCTAGAGAGTGTTAGATAGCTAGAGAGAGTTAGATGGCTAGAGAGTGTTAGATAGCTAGAGAGAGTTAAGATAGTTAGAGAGTGTAAGATGGCTAGAGAGTGTTAGGTGGCTAGAGATAGTTACGTGGCTAGAGAGAGTGGTAGATGGCTAGAGAGAGTGTTAGATGGCTACAGAGAGTGTTAGATGGCTACAGTGTTAGATAGCTACAGTGTTAGATAGCTACAGATAGTTAGATAGCTACAGATAGTTAGATAGCTACAGAGAGTTAGATAGCTACAGAGTGTTAGATAGCTACAGTGTTATATAGCTACAGAGTGTTAGATAGCTACAGAGAGTTGGATAGCTACAGAGAGTGTTAGATGGCTAGAGAGTGTTAGATAGCTAGAGAGAGTGTTAGATAGCTACAGTGAGTGTTAGATAGCTACAGTGAGTGTTAGATAGCTACAGTGTTAGATAGCTACAGTGTTAGATAGCTACAGATAGTTAGATAGCTACAGAGTGTTAGATAGCTACAGAGTGTTAGATAGCTACAGAGAGTTGGATGGCTACAGAGAGTGTTAGATGGCTAGAGATAGTTAGATGGCTAGAGAGTGTTAGACAGCTAGAGAGAGTGTTAGATAGCTAGAGAGAGTGTTAGATGGCTAGAGATAGTTAGATGGCTAGAGAGAGTGGTAGATGGCTAGAGAGTGTTAGGCAGCTAGAGAGAGTGTTCGATAGCTACAGTGTTCGATAGCTACAGTGTTCGATAGCTACAGTGTTCGATAGCTACAGTGTTAGATAGCTACAGTGTTAGATAGCTACAGATAGTTAGATAGCTACAGAGTGTTAGATAGCTACAGAGAGTTGGATGGCTACAGAGAGTGTTAGATGGCTAGAGATAGTTAGATGGCTAGAGAGTGTTAGACAGCTAGAGAGAGTGTTAGATAGCTAGAGAGAGTGTTAGATGGCTAGAGATAGTTAGATGGCTAGAGAGAGTGGTAGATGGCTAGAGAGTGTTAGGCAGCTAGAGAGAGTGTTAGATAGCTAGAGAGAGTGTTAGATGGCTAGAGAGAGTGTTAGATGGCTACAGAGTGTTAGATGGCTACAGAGTGTTAGATGGCTACAGAGTGTTAGATGGCTACAGTGTTAGATGGCTACAGAGTGTTAGATAGCTACAGAGTGTTAGATAGCTACAGAGTGTTAGATAGCTACAGAGTGTTAGATAGCTACAGAGTGTTAGATAGCTACAGAGTGTTAGATAGCTACAGAGTGTTAGATAGCTACAGAGTGTTAGATAGCTACAGAGAGTTGGATGGCTACAGAGAGTGTTAGATGGCTAGAGATAGTTAGATGGCTAGAGAGTGTTAGACAGCTAGAGAGAGTGTTAGATAGCTAGAGAGAGTGTTAGATGGCTAGAGATAGTTAGATGGCTAGAGAGAGTGGTAGATGGCTAGAGAGTGTTAGGCAGCTAGAGAGAGTGTTCGATAGCTACAGTGTTCGATAGCTACAGTGTTCGATAGCTACAGTGTTAGATAGCTACAGATAGTTAGATAGCTACAGATAGTTAGATAGCTACAGAGTGTTAGATAGCTACAGAGAGTTGGATGGCTACAGAGAGTGTTAGATGGCTAGAGATAGTTAGATGGCTAGAGAGTGTTAGACAGCTAGAGATAGTTACGTGGCTAGAGATAGTTACGTGGCTAGAGATAGTTACGTGGCTAGAGATAGTTACGTGGCTAGAGATAGTTACGTGGCTAGAGAGAGTGTTAGATGGCTAGAGAGAGTGTTAGATGGCTACAGAGAGTGTTAGATGGCTACAGAGAGTGTTCGATAGCTACAGAGTTAGATAGCTACAGTGTTAGATAGCTACAGTGTTAGATAGCTACAGAGAGTTAGATAGCTACAGAGTGTTAGATAGCTACAGTGTTATATAGCTACAGAGAGTTGGATAGCTACAGAGAGTTGGATAGCTACAGAGAGTTGGATAGCTACATAGAGTGTTAGATGGCTAGAGAAAGTTAGATGGCTAGAGAGAGTTAGATGGCTAGAGAGTGTTAGACAGCTAGAGAGAGTGTTAGACAGCTAGAGAGAGTGTTAGACAGCTAGAGAGAGCGTTAGATGGCTAGAGATAGTTAGATGGCTAGAGAGAGTGGTAGATGGCTAGAGAGTGTTAGGCAGCTAGAGAGAGTGTTAGGCAGCTAGAGAGAGTGTTAGATGGCTAGAGAGAGTGTTAGATGGCTACAGAGTGTTAGATGGCTACAGAGTGTTAGATAGCTACATAGTGTTAGATAGCTACATAGTGTTAGATAGCTACAGAGTGTTAGATAGCTGCAGAGTGTTAGATAGCTGCAGAGTGTTAGATAGCTGCAGAGTGTTAGATAGCTGCAGAGTGTTAGATAGCTGCAGAGTGTTAGATAGCAGCAGAGTGTTAGATAGCTGCAGAGTGTTAGATAGCTGCAGAGTGTTAGATAGCTGCAGAGTGTTAGATAGCTGCAGAGTGTTAGATAGCTGCAGAGTGTTAGATAGCTGCAGTGTGTTAGATAGCTGCAGAGTGTTAGATAGCTCGAGAGAGTGTTAGGTGGCTAGAGAGAGTGTTAGATAGCTAGAGAGAGTGTTAGATGGCTAGAGATAGTTAGATGGCTAGAGAGAGTGGTAGATGGCTAGAGAGTGTTAGGCGGCTAGAGAGAGTGTTAGGCGGCTAGAGAGAGTGTTAGATGGCTAGAGAGAGTGTTAGATGGCTAGAGAGAGTGTTAGATGGCTACAGAGTGTTAGATGGCTACAGTGTTAGATAGCTACAGTGTTAGATAGCTACAGAGTGTTAGATAGCTACAGAGTGTTAGATAGCTACAGAGTGTTAGATAGCTACAGAGTGTTAGATAGCTACAGAGTGTTAGATAGCTGCAGAGTGTTAGATAGCTGCAGAGTGTTAGATAGCTGCAGAGTGTTAGATAGCTGCAGAGTGTTAGATAGCTGCAGAGTGTTAGATAGCTACATAGTGTTAGATAGCTACATAGTGTTAGATAGCTACAGAGTGTTAGATAGCTGCAGAGTGTTAGATAGCTGCAGAGTGTTAGATAGCTGCAGAGTGTTAGATAGCTGCAGAGTGTTAGATAGCTACAGAGTGTTAGATAGCTGCAGAGTGTTAGATAGCTGCAGAGTGTTAGATAGCTGCAGAGTGTTAGATAGCTGCAGAGTGTTAGATAGCTGCAGAGTGTTAGATAGCTGCAGAGTGTTAGATAGCTGCAGAGTGTTAGATAGCTGCAGAGTGTTAGATAGCTGCAGAGTGTTAGATAGCTGCAGAGTGTTAGATGGCTCGAGAGAGTGTTAGGTGGCTAGAGATAGTTAGATGGCTAGAGATAGTGTTAGATAGCTACAGAGTGTTAGATAGCTGCAGAGTGTTAGATAGCTGCAGAGTGTTAGATAGCTGCAGAGTGTTAGATAGCTGCAGAGTGTTAGATAGCTGCAGAGTGTTAGATAGCTGCAGAGTGTTAGATAGCTGCAGAGTGTTAGATAGCTGCAGAGTGTTAGATAGCTACATATTGTTAGATAGCTAGAGAGTGTTAGATTCCTAGAGAGAGTGTTAGATAGCTAGAGAGAGTGTTAGATAGCTAGAGAGTGTTAGATGGCTAGAGAGTGTTAGATGGCTAGAGAGTGTAAGATGGCTAGAGAGTGTTAGGTGGCTAGAGATAGTTACGTGGCTAGAGATAGTTACGTGGCTAGAGATAGTTACGTGGCTAGAGATAGTTACGTGGCTAGAGATAGTTACGTGGCTAGAGAGAGTGTTAGATGGCTACAGAGAGTGTTAGATGGCTACAGAGAGTGTTAGATGGCTACAGAGAGTGTTCGATAGCTACAGAGTTAGATAGCTACAGTGTTAGATAGCTACAGTGTTATATAGCTACAGTGTTAGATAGCTACAGTGTTATATAGCTACAGAGAGTTGGATAGCTACAGAGAGTTGGATAGCTACAGAGAGTTGGATAGCTACAGAGAGTTGGATAGCTAGAGAGAGTTAGATGGCTAGAGAGAGTTAGATGGCTAGAGAGTGTTAGACTAGAGAGAGTGTTAGACGGCTAGAGAGTGTTAGATGGCTAGAGAGAGTGGTAGATGGCTAGATGTTAGGCAGCTAGAGAGAGTGTTAGGCAGCTAGAGAGAGTGTTAGGCGGCTAGAGAGAGTGTTAGATGGCTAGAGAGAGTGTTAGATGGCTAGAGAGAGTGTTAGATGGCTAGAGAGAGTGTTAGATAGCTACATAGTGTTAGATAGCTACAGAGTGTTAGATAGCTACAGAGTGTTAGATAGCTACAGAGTGTTAGATAGCTACAGAGTGTTAGATAGCTACAGAGTGTTAGATAGCTACAGAGAGTTACATAGCTGCAGAGTGTTAGATAGCTACATATTGTTAGATAGCTAGAGAGTGTTAGATTCCTAGAGAGAGTGTTAGATAGCTAGAGAGTGTTAGATGGCTAGAGAGTGTTAGATGGCTAGAGAGAGTTAGATGGCTAGAGAGAGTTAGATGGCTAGAGAGTGTTAGATACCTAGAGAGAGTGTTAGATGGCTAGAGATAGTGTTAGATAGCTACAGAGTGTTAGATAGCTACAGAGTGTTAGATAGCTACATATTGTTAGATAGCTAGAGAGTGTTAGATTCCTAGAGAGAGTGTTAGATAGCTAGAGAGTGTTAGATGGCTAGAGAGAGTTAGATGGCTAGAGAGAGTTAGATGGCTAGAGAGTGTTAGATACCTAGAGAGAGTGTTAGATGGCTAGAGATAGTTAGATGGTTAGAGAGAGTGGTAGATGGCTAGAGAGAGTGGTAGATGGCTAGAGAGTGTTAGATGGCTAGAGAGTGTTAGATGGCTAGAGAGTGTTAGATAGCTAGAGAGTGTTAGATAGCTAGAGAGAGTGTTAGATAGCTAGAGAGAGTTAGATGGCTAGAGAGTGTTAGATAGCTAGAGAGTGTTAGATAGCTAGAGAGTGTTAGATAGCTAGAGAGAGTGTTAGATAGCTAGAGAGAGTTAGATGGCTAGAGAGAGTTAGATGGCTAGAGAGAGTTAAGATAGTTAGAGAGTGTAAGATAGCTAGAGAGTGTTAGGTGGCTAGAGATAGTTACGTGGCTAGAGATAGTTACGTGGCTAGAGAGAGTGGTAGATGGCTACAGAGAGTGTTAGATGGCTACAGAGAGTGTTAGATAGCTACAGTGTTAGATAGCTACAGTGTTAGATAGCTACAGAGAGTTAGATAGCTACAGAGAGTTAGATAGCTACAGAGAGTTAGATAGCTACAGTGTTATATAGCTACAGAGTGTTAGATAGCTACAGAGAGTTGGATAGCTGCAGTGTGTTAGATAGCTGCAGAGTGTTAGATAGCTCGAGAGAGTGTTAGGTGGCTAGAGAGAGTGTTAGATAGCTAGAGAGAGTGTTAGATGGCTAGAGATAGTTAGATGGCTAGAGAGAGTGGTAGATGGCTAGAGAGTGTTAGGCGGCTAGAGAGAGTGTTAGGCGGCTAGAGAGAGTGTTAGATGGCTAGAGAGAGTGTTAGATGGCTAGAGAGAGTGTTAGATGGCTACAGAGTGTTAGATGGCTACAGTGTTAGATAGCTACAGTGTTAGATAGCTACAGAGTGTTAGATAGCTACAGAGTGTTAGATAGCTACAGAGTGTTAGATAGCTACAGAGTGTTAGATAGCTACAGAGTGTTAGATAGCTGCAGAGTGTTAGATAGCTGCAGAGTGTTAGATAGCTGCAGAGTGTTAGATAGCTGCAGAGTGTTAGATAGCTGCAGAGTGTTAGATAGCTGCAGAGTGTTAGATAGCTACATAGTGTTAGATAGCTACATAGTGTTAGATAGCTACAGAGTGTTAGATAGCTGCAGAGTGTTAGATAGCTGCAGAGTGTTAGATAGCTGCAGAGTGTTAGATAGCTGCAGAGTGTTAGATAGCTACAGAGTGTTAGATAGCTGCAGAGTGTTAGATAGCTGCAGAGTGTTAGATAGCTGCAGAGTGTTAGATAGCTGCAGAGTGTTAGATAGCTGCAGAGTGTTAGATAGCTGCAGAGTGTTAGATAGCTGCAGAGTGTTAGATAGCTGCAGAGTGTTAGATAGCTGCAGAGTGTTAGATAGCTGCAGAGTGTTAGATAGCTGCAGAGTGTTAGATGGCTCGAGAGAGTGTTAGGTGGCTAGAGATAGTTAGATGGCTAGAGATAGTGTTAGATAGCTACAGAGTGTTAGATAGCTGCAGAGTGTTAGATAGCTGCAGAGTGTTAGATAGCTGCAGAGTGTTAGATAGCTGCAGAGTGTTAGATAGCTGCAGAGTGTTAGATAGCTGCAGAGTGTTAGATAGCTGCAGAGTGTTAGATAGCTGCAGAGTGTTAGATAGCTGCAGAGTGTTAGATAGCTAGAGAGTGTTAGATTCCTAGAGAGAGTGTTAGATAGCTAGAGAGAGTGTTAGATAGCTAGAGAGTGTTAGATGGCTAGAGAGAGTTAGATGGCTAGAGAGTGTAAGATGGCTAGAGAGTGTTAGGTGGCTAGAGATAGTTACGTGGCTAGAGATAGTTACGTGGCTAGAGATAGTTACGTGGCTAGAGATAGTTACGTGGCTAGAGATAGTTACGTGGCTAGAGAGAGTGTTAGATGGCTACAGAGAGTGTTAGATGGCTACAGAGAGTGTTAGATGGCTACAGAGAGTGTTCGATAGCTACAGAGTTAGATAGCTACAGTGTTAGATAGCTACAGTGTTATATAGCTACAGTGTTAGATAGCTACAGTGTTATATAGCTACAGAGAGTTGGATAGCTACAGAGAGTTGGATAGCTACAGAGAGTTGGATAGCTACAGAGAGTTGGATAGCTAGAGAGAGTTAGATGGCTAGAGAGAGTTAGATGGCTAGAGAGTGTTAGACGGCTAGAGAGAGTGTTAGACGGCTAGAGAGAGTGTTAGACGGCTAGAGAGAGTGGTAGATGGCTAGAGAGTGTTAGGCAGCTAGAGAGAGTGTTAGGCAGCTAGAGAGAGTGTTAGGCGGCTAGAGAGAGTGTTAGATGGCTAGAGAGAGTGTTAGATGGCTAGAGAGAGTGTTAGATAGCTACATAGTGTTAGATAGCTACAGAGTGTTAGATAGCTACAGAGTGTTAGATAGCTACAGAGTGTTAGATAGCTACAGAGTGTTAGATAGCTACAGAGTGTTAGATAGCTACAGAGAGTTACATAGCTGCAGAGTGTTAGATAGCTACATATTGTTAGATAGCTAGAGAGTGTTAGATTCCTAGAGAGAGTGTTAGATAGCTAGAGAGTGTTAGATGGCTAGAGAGTGTTAGATGGCTAGAGAGAGTTAGATGGCTAGAGAGAGTTAGATGGCTAGAGAGTGTTAGATACCTAGAGAGAGTGTTAGATGGCTAGAGATAGTGTTAGATAGCTACAGAGTGTTAGATAGCTACAGAGTGTTAGATAGCTACATATTGTTAGATAGCTAGAGAGTGTTAGATTCCTAGAGAGAGTGTTAGATAGCTAGAGAGTGTTAGATGGCTAGAGATAGTTAGATGGTTAGAGAGAGTGGTAGATGGCTAGAGAGAGTGGTAGATGGCTAGAGAGAGTGTTAGATGGCTAGAGAGTGTTAGATGGCTAGAGAGTGTTAGATAGCTAGAGAGTGTTAGATAGCTAGAGAGTGTTAGATAGCTAGAGAGTGTTAGATAGCTAGAGAGAGTGTTAGATAGCTAGAGAGAGTTAGATGGCTAGAGAGAGTTAGATGGCTAGAGAGAGTTAAGATAGTTAGAGAGTGTAAGATAGCTAGAGAGTGTTAGGTGGCTAGAGATAGTTACGTGGCTAGAGATAGTTACGTGGCTAGAGAGAGTGGTAGATGGCTACAGAGAGTGTTAGATGGCTACAGAGAGTGTTAGATAGCTACAGTGTTAGATAGCTACAGTGTTAGATAGCTACAGAGAGTTAGATAGCTACAGAGAGTTAGATAGCTACAGAGAGTTAGATAGCTACAGTGTTATATAGCTACAGAGTGTTAGATAGCTACAGAGAGTTGGATAGCTACAGAGAGTTGGATAGCTAGAGAGTGTTAGATAGCTAGAGAGAGTGTTAGATAGCTAGAGAGAGTGTTAGATAGCTAGAGAGAGTGTTAGATAGCTACAGTGAGTGTTAGATAGCTACAGCGAGTGTTAGATAGCTACAGCGAGTTGGATAGCTACAGAGAGTGTTAGATGGCTAGAGATAGTTAGATGGCTAGAGAGTGTTAGACGGCTAGAGAGAGTGTTAGATAGCAAGAGAGAGTGTTAGATGGCTAGAGATAGTTAGATGGCTAGAGAGAGTGGTAGATGGCTAGAGAGTGTTAGGCAGCTAGAGAGAGTGTTAGATAGCTAGAGAGAGTGTTAGATGGCTAGAGAGAGTGTTAGATGGCTACAGAGTGTTAGATGGCTACAGAGTGTTAGATGGCTACAGAGTGTTAGATAGCTACAGAGTGTTAGATAGCTACAGAGTGTTAGATAGCTACAGAGTGTTAGATAGCTACAGAGTGTTAGATAGCTACAGAGTGTTAGATAGCTACAGAGTGTTAGATAGCTACAGAGTGTTAGATAGCTACAGAGAGTTAGATAGCTACAGAGTGTTAGATAGCTACAGAGTGTTAGATAGCTACAGAGTGTTAGATAGCTACAGAGTGTTAGATAGCTGCAGAGTGTTAGATAGCTACAGAGTGTTAGATAGCTACAGAGTGTTAGATAGCTACAGAGTGTTAGATGGCTACAGAGTGTTAGATGGCTACAGAGTGTTAGATGGCTACAGAGTGTTAGATGGCTACAGAGTGTTAGATGGCTACAGAGTGTTAGATGGCTACAGAGTGTTAGATGGCTACAGAGTGTTAGGTGGCTACAGAGTGTTAGATGGCTACAGAGTGTTAGGTGGCTACAGAGTGTTAGGTGGCTACAGAGTGTTAGGTGGCTACAGAGTGTTAGGTGGCTACAGAGTGTTAGGTGGCTACAGAGTGTTAGGTGGCTACAGAGTGTTAGGTGGCTACAGAGTGTTAGGTGGCTACAGAGTGTTAGGTGGCTACAGAGTGTTAGGTGGCTAGAGAGTGTTAGATAGCTACAGAGAGTGTTAGATAGCTACAGAGATTGTTAGATAGCTACAGTGTTAGATGGCTAGAGAGTGTTAGATGGCTAGAGAGTGTTAGATGGCTAGAGAGTGTTAGATGGCTAGAGAGAGTGTTAGATGGCTAGAGAGAGTGTTAGATGGCTAGAGAGTGTTAGATGGCTAGAGAGAGTGTTAGATGGCTACAGAGTGTTAGATGGCTACAGAGTGTTAGATGGCTACAGAGTGTTAGGTGGCTACAGAGTGTTAGGTGGCTACAGAGTGTTAGGTGGCTAGAGAGTGTTAGATAGCTACAGAGAGTGTTAGATAGCTACAGAGAGTGTTAGATAGCTACAGAGATTGTTAGATAGCTACAGTGTTAAATGGCTAGAGAGTGTTAGATGGCTAGAGAGTGTTAGATGGCTAGAGAGAGTGTTAGATGGCTAGAGAGTGTTAGATAGCTAGAGAGAGTGTTAGATGGCTACAGAGTGTTAGATGGCTACAGAGTGTTAGGTGGCTACAGAGTGTTAGGTGGCTACAGAGTGTTAGGTGGCTACAGAGTGTTAGGTGGCTACAGAGTGTTAGGTGGCTACAGAGTGTTAGGTGGCTACAGAGTGTTAGATGGCTACAGAGTGTTAGATAGCTACAGAGAGTGTTAGATAGCTACAGAGATTGTTAGATAGCTACAGTGTTAAATGGCTAGAGAGTGTTAGATGGCTAGAGAGTGTTAGATGGCTAGAGAGTGTTAGATGGCTAGAGAGTGTTAGATAGCTAGAGAGAGTGTTAGATGGCTAGAGAGTGTTAGATAGCTAGAGTGTTAGATGGCTAGAGAGTGTTAGATGGCTACAGAGTGTTAGATAGCTACAGAGTGTTAGATGGCTACAGAGTGTTAGATGGCTACAGAGTGTTAGGTGGCTACAGAGTGTTAGGTGGCTACAGAGTGTTAGGTGGCTACAGAGTGTTAGGTGGCTAGAGAGTGTTAGGTGGCTAGAGAGTGTTAGGTGGCTAGAGAGTGTTAGATAGCTACAGAGAGTGTTAGATAGCTACAGTGTTAGATAGCTAGAGAGTGTTAGATAGCTAGAGAGTGTTAGATGGCTAGAGAGTGTTAGATGGCTAGAGAGTGTTAGATGGCTAGAGAGTGTTAGATGGCTAGAGAGTGTTAGATGGCTAGAGAGTGTTAGGTGGCTAGAGAGTGTTAGGTGGCTACAGAGTGTTAGGTGGCTACAGAGTGTTAGATGGCTACAGAGTGTTAGATGGCTACAGAGTGTTAGATGGCTACAGAGTGTTAGATAGCTACAGAGTGTTAGATGGCTACAGAGTGTTAGATAGCTACAGTGTTAGATGGCTACAGAGTGTTAGATGGCTACAGAGTGTTAGATGGCTACAGAGTGTTAGATGGCTAGAGAGTGTTAGATGGCTAGAGAGTGTTAGATGGCTAGAGAGTGTTAGATGGCTAGAGAGTGTTAGATGGCTAGAGAGAGTTAGATGGCTAGAGAGTGTTAGATAGCTAGAGAGTGTTAGATGGCTACAGAGTGTTAGATGGCTAGAGAGTGTTAGATGGCTAGAGAGTGTTAGATGGCTACAGAGTGTTAGATGGCTACAGAGTGTTAGATGGCTACAGAGAGTGTTAGATGGCTACAGAGTGTTAGATGGCTACAGAGTGTTAGATGGCTACAGAGTGTTAGATGGCTACAGAGTGTTAGATGGCTACAGAGTGTTAGATGGCTAGAGAGTGTTAGATGGCTAGAGAGTGTTAGGTGGCTAGAGAGTGTTAGGTGGCTAGAGAGTGTTAGGTGGCTAGAGAGTGTTAGGTGGCTAGAGAGTGTTAGGTGGCTAGAGAGTGTTAGATGGCTAGAGAGTGTTAGATAGCTACAGAGTGTTAGATAGCTATAGAGTGTTAGATAGCTACAGAGTGTTAGATAGCTACAGAGTGTTAGATGGCTAGAGAGTGTTAGATAGCTAGAGAGTGTTAGATGGCTAGAGAGTGTTAGATAGCTAGAGAGTGTTAGATGGCTAGAGAGTGTTAGATGGCTACAGAGTGTTAGATAGCTACAGAGTGTTAGATAGCTACAGAGTGTTAGATAGCTACAGAGTGTTAGATAGCTACAGAGTGTTAGATGCCTAGAGAGTGTTAGATGGCTAGAGAGTGTTAGATGGCTAGAGAGTGTTAGATAGCTAGAGAGTGCTAGATAGCTAGAGAGAGTGTTAGATAGCTAGAGAGTGTGAGATAGCTACAGAGTGTTAGATAGCTACAGAGTGTTAGATAGCTACAGAGTGTTAAATAGCTACAGAGTGTTAGATAGCTACAGAGTGTTAGATAGCTACAGAGTGTTAGATAGCTACAGAGTGTTAGATAGCTACAGAGTGTTAGATAGCTACAGAGTGTTAGATGGCTAGAGAGTGTTAGACGGCTAGAGAGTGTTAGATAGCTAGAGAGTGTTAGACGGCTACAGAGTGTTAGATAGCTACAGAGTGTTATATAGCTACAGAGAGTGTTAGATAGCTGCAGAGAGTGTTAGATAGCTACAGGGAGGGTTCGATAGCTACAGAGAGTTAGATAGCTACAGAGTGTTAGATAGCTACAGAGAGTTAGATAGTTAGAGAGAGTGTTAGATAGTTAGAGAGAGTGTTAGATAGCTAGAGAGAGTGTTAGATAGTAGAGAGTGTTAGATAGCTAGAGAGAGTGTTAGATAGCTAGAGAGAGTGTTAGACGGCTAGAGAGAGTGTTAGATAACCAGAGAGAGTGTTAGACGGCTACGGAGTGTTAGACGGCTAGAGAGTGTTAGACGGCTAGAGAGGGTGTGAGACGGCTACAGAGGGTGTGAGACGGCTACAGAGGGTGTGAGACGGCTAGAGAGGGTGTTAGACGGCTAGAGAGGGTGTTAGACGGCTAGAGAGGGTGTTAGACGGCTAGAGAGGGTGTTAGACGGCTAGAGAGGGTGTTAGACGGCTACAGAGAGTGTTATATAGCTACAGAGAGTGTTAGATAGCTGCAGAGAGTGTTAGATAGCTACAGGGAGGGTTCGATAGCTACAGAGAGTTAGATAGCTACAGAGTGTTAGATAGCTACAGAGAGTTAGATAGTTAGAGAGAGTGTTAGATAGTTAGAGAGAGTGTTAGATAGCTAGAGAGAGTGTTAGATAGCTAGAGAGAGTGTTAGATAGCTAGAGAGAGTGTTAGATAACCAGAGAGAGTGTTAGATGGCTAGAGAGTGTTAGATAGCTAGAGTGTTAGATGGCTAGAGAGAGTGTTAGATGGCTAGAGTGTTAGATGGCTAGAGAGAGTGTTAGATGGCTAGAGTGTTAGATAGCTAGAGAGAGTGTTAGATAGAAAGAGAGTGCACGCGAGAGAGAGAAGAGAGAGAGAAGAGATATATTTAATATTAACTGGCCCTGTGTAACAGCATTCCTCCTCCTCTTCTGAGGAGGAGAAGCGAGAAGGATTGGAGGACCAATGCCCAGCGTGGTAAGTGTTCTTAACTTTTATTGTAAGATATAAACTGAACACTATGAAAATACAAAACAATAAACATGAACGAAACAGTACCGTGTGGCAACAAACACCCAGGCTACCCAAGTGTGATTCTCAATCAGAGACAACTAACGACACCTGCCTCTGATTGACAACCATACTAGGCTGAACTCAAAACCCCAACATAGAAAAACACACATAGACTGCCCACCCCAACTCACGCCCTGACCATACTAAATAAAGACAAAACAAAGGAAATAAAGCTCAGAACGTGACACCCTGTCTCTCTCCATGTCATCCTCTGCACCAGAGGAACACAGGCTAGCTAGTTATAACCAATATACAAATTAAACTAATTGTTTTGTGTTGTATGATGATGAAAAATCATGTTTACATCCCCCACATAGAGATGATTGCCACAATTACAACACTGAATGTGGCAATCAAAAACTGCTATGTCTCTCTCTCCCACATGGACAGTTCTTGCTTCAGAGAGACAATCCCTGGTTTATAATTGGATTTTCATTTATTCTTTACTATTCCAATAACAAACTGTTTTTTTTACTTCTTGAATGGTACAAAAGTTTTGCAAGACCACTGGGCAGCTTTTGAAGAGGCAACTTTCATATTTTATTATATTCACAAATCTCTGCTATGCAGTTTGGCAATTAAATAGAGAGAGAAAGAAGGGGGGGAAGTATTTTGATGATTCTAAGTTACTTTTGAAAACCTTCCTCTCAGGCAATTAGCCATGTATATGAGCCATTTCATTTGGGGAACATCTTGGCGCCATTAACTGGGTTTAATCGCCATGATAGAGAATATGGCTTAAAAGTGAATCCCACATCTGTGAGAAATTGAACATGTAAAAAAAAAAGACCACAACAGTCAGCGGCATGATGACAAAGACAAAGTGGCATCCACTTGGCCGCAGGCTATGGTATGGCAAACAGACAGACGGAGCTCTGGAGAAGGAGGAGCGACTGTCTTTGTCTTTCTCTCTCTTTCCAGCCCTCTCTCTTTCTGGCCTTCTCTCTTTCTCTCTCTTTCTTTCTCTCTTCCTCCCTCCTATCTCTCTTTCTCTCTCTCTTCCTCCCTCCTAACTCTCTTTCTTCCTCATTCTCTACCCGTCTGTTCACCCTTTCTTCCATTCTCTCTAAGCGTCTCTCTCTCTCCCGCTTCCTCTCTCTGTCTCCCTGTCTCTTTGTCTCTCTCTCTGTCTCTCTCTCTGTTTCTCTCTCTCTCTCTCTCGCTGTCTCTCTCTCTCTCGCTGTCTCTGTCTCTCTCTCTCTCTCTGTCTCTCTCTCTCTCTCTGTCTCTCTGTCTCTCTCTGTCTCTCTGTCTCTCTGTCTCTCTGTCTCGCTGTCTCTCTCTCTCTCGCTGTCTCTTTCTCTCTCTCTCTGTCTCTCTCTCTCTCCGTCTCTGTCTCTCTCTCCGTCTCTCCGTCTCTCTCTCTGTCTCTCTCTGTCTCTGTCTCTCTCCTCTCTCTCTCTCTCTCTCTCGCTGTCTCTCTCTCTCTCTGTCTCTCTCTCTCTCTCTCTCCGTCTCTCTCTCTCTCTCTGTCTCTCTGTCTCTCCGTCTCTCTCTCTCTGTCTCTGTCTGTCTCTCTGTCTCTCTCTCTCCGTCTCTCCGTCTCTCTCTCTGTCTCTCTCTCGGTCTCTCTCTCTCTCTCTCTGTCTCTCTCTCTGTCTCTCTGTCTCTCTCTCTGAAACCTTTGTAGCGAACGGCAACAGAAGTCCATCACCCCCCCTTACGTGACCAGCACCTCGATGGAACCACAATCCGTTAGAATCATCATACCAATAACATACAATATGTTACTGTAAGATTCCTCTAATTTACATTTGGTGGCTCTCATATCACAGTATGTCCACGGCCATAGTTCCACCAATTGATTGAAATTGAAGAGCAGGCTCTCCTCCTCCCTCTACCCATTTATCCATCCCTCCATGGACATATCATATTTACCCAGCCGTATCTGTATCTATATAGCCTGGTGCAACAATAATAGGAGTTGGCTATACATACAAACAGATCTTGGACCATGCACACTAGTGTCTCCTGTCCAGCATGTCAGTCCTGAGACAATAGACAGCTAGAGAACCACCGAGGGTTTGACCCGTCTATTGTTCTGGTGCTCACTTGATCAATGGCAGCTAGTAGTGTTTGCCAGAGGGTGGAAGAGCAGGGAGAGGTGGGAGAGAAGTTGGTACAGCTGAAGCAATACACCCATTAAAGCAGGGCAGCCTCCCACTCATCACTTTCAGAAGGGCCTGCTGTATCAGCACACACAAAGGCTGCATACACACAGGCAGAACAATTCACATTTTTTGCCAATTATTTGCATATCTGATATCTATCGCTGAATGTGTAAACAGCAACAACAACAAAAGACACATGGAATCTGATTGTTTAACTTCAGATGTATACCACATCCATATGTGGATCTGAATCCTGATACAAACCCGACCCTCCATATGCAACTTCTGTCTGGATGCTCAAATCAGATTTTTTTTGCTCTGAAATAGTTTTTTTTGCACATGACCTGCCATTACCATGACAACCACCCCAAAATGTAAAGGAATTGTGACAGGAAATGAGAATTTCAACTGTGTGCTTCTTCAGTGTTTGTTAATGCGCAAATCTGATATTGGTCACATGTAAAACCGAGTGTGGACACTCAGAAAAAACATTGGATATAGAAAGAAATTCAAATTTGGGTTGTGAGGGTGGGTGGCTGTGTAAACAAAGTCTTATACAGGCACGCACAGACACGCACAGACACGCACAGACACGCACAGGCACGCACAGGCACGCACAGGCACGCACAGACACGCATAGGCACGCACAGACACGCACAGACACGCACAGGCACAAGCTCTGGTTGTTCCTGAAGTGTTCAAACCTCCTCTCACCAAAGAAGTGTCTGGATAAACGGCGGGGTCAATGTAAATTGTCCAGGTGGTCCAGTTGATTAATTGTTCAGCAGTCTTATGGCATGGGGGTAGAAGCTGTCAAGGAGCTGTCTCATCGGGTCCTTAGCTTACTGATGAGCTTTGTGGGCACTGTGGTGTTGAACGTTGAGCTGTAGTCAATGAACAGCATTCCCACACAGGTGTTCCTTTTGTCCAGGTGGGAAAGGGCAGTGTGGAGTGCGAGTGAGATTGCGTCATCTGTGGATCTGTTGGGGCGGTATGCGAATTGGAGTGTGTCGAGGGTTTCCGGCATGATGGTGTTGATGTGAACCGTGACCAGCCTTTCAAAGCTACCGATGTGAGTGCAACGGGGCGGTAATCCTTTATGCAAGATACCTTCACTTTCTTGAGCACAGGGACTATGGTGGTCTGCTTGAAACATGTAGGTATTACAGACTCTGTCAGAGAGAAGTTGAAAATGTAAGTGAAGACACTTGCCAGTTGGTCAGCACATGCTTTGAGTACATGCCCTGGTAAATCTGTCTGGCCCTGCGGATTTGTGAATGTTGACCTGTTTAAAGGTTTTGCTCACAGCAGCTACAGAGAGTGTGATCACACAGTCATCCGGAAGAGCTGGTGCTTTCATGCATGCTTCAATGTTGCTTGCCTCGAAGCGTGCATAAATGGCATTTAGCTCGTCTCGTAGGCTTACGTCACTGTGCAGCTCGCGGCTGGGTTTCCCTTTGTAGTCTGCCACATCCGACAATCATCAGAGCCAGTGTAGCAGCGACAACTGTCAGGTGAAGCAGCCACAACTGTCAGTACGAGTAATAATAGTAGTGCTATCTAAAAAGTAATAGAACACCTCTTGTATCACAAGACTTCCATCCACTACAGATTGTTCGACTAGGGGATTGAGCTCTCATAGAAGTAAAAACAAAAACAGTCATTTGAATGAGAGAGAAAGAGTTAAGTAAAATACTGCAACCACGCTAATGTGGCTTCCCTCTGAAGTCTTCACAAACACATCACCATCGATCCGAGAACAACTGTAAATGCACCACCATTTCTGCAGACTCTTATAAATCCTTCTCCAGCCCTTCTCCTCACGGCCTCTGTAGCATAGCACAGCTGTGACCAGCTTCAGGCTCTGTTGTGGGCATAGCCCTCTCCCAGCTAAGTGTGTGTGTCTGTCCGTCTGTGTGTGTGTGTCTGTCCGTGCATGTGTGTGTGTGCTTGTGCGCGCGTGTGTATTTGTGTGACGGCCCCTTTGTCTGTCTGGCCATGTGGCTTGTAAGAAGTTCTGTTCTGTTCTAGTTATTATTTGGACAGTCAGTTTTTCCCTCTCTGTCCTCCTAACTCTCTCACACACACAAGCACGGACTGACACATGCACACACGGCCATCCGTCTCTCTTCATCTCTGCCAGTTTCCTTACAGACTAGAGGATCTGCCATCGCAATTCATACCAGGCTTTTTGCTTTCTGTCCTACGTACCATGACCGTCGAGTCTGGTGTCATTTGATCTGATCATGCCCTTTCTATTGTGTTGCTGTGGAAGGATTGAAAATGATAGCATTATGGTGGAGGAGGAGGATTGGTTGGATTTGTTCTCCCTAAGAAACATAGTTTCTCTTTTTAAATATGGCATTTTCCAGGAAGGAGGAACACAGTCTGAAGATGAATTGGTCGTTTGGAGCTAGAACACAATCAAGCCAACGATTGATCTGAGCAATCCAGCGCTAAGCCATTATACAATTCATCATCTAGAGGAAAAAATCCTGCCTCTCGCAGCACAGACAATGTACCTTCAGAAAGGATTCATACAAACTGAATTGAATGATGTTTTTCCGAAACTTTACAAATGAATTAAAAATGAAAAGCTGAAACCCTAACCCCTTTGTTATGGCAAGCCTAAATGAGTTCAGGAGTAAAAAAATGTGACTAACAAGTCACATAATAAGTTACAGTTGAAGTCGGAAGTTTACATACACTTAGGTTGGAGACATTAAAACAAATTTCTTGTTTAACAAACTATAGTTTTGGCAAGTCGGTTAGGACATCTACTTTGTGCATGACACAAGTCATTTTTCGAACTATTGTTTGCAGACAGATTTCACTTATAATTCACTGTATCACATTCCAGTGGGTCAGAAGTTTACATTCACTAACTTGACTGTGACTTTAAACAGTTTGGAAAATTACAGAAAATTATGTCATGGCTTTAAAAGCTTCTGATAGACTAATTTACATAATTTGAGTCAATTGGAGGTGTACATGTGGGTGTATTTCAAGGACTACCTTCAAACTCAGTGCCTCTTTGCTTGACATCATGGCAAAATCAAAATAAAAACCTCAGAAAGAAATTGTAGACACTCCACAATATTGAAGCAACATCTCCAGATGTTGCTTCCAGTCAGTCAGGAAGTTAAAGCTTGGTCGCAAATGGGTCTTCCAAATGGACAATAACCCCAAGTATACTTCCAAAGTTGTGGCAAAATGGCTTAAGGACACCGAAGTCAAGGTATTGGAGTGGCCATCACAAAGCCCTGACCTCAATCCCATAGAACATTTGTGGACAGAACTAAAAAGGCATGTGCGAGCAAGGAGGCCTACAAACCTGACTCTGTTACACAGGCTCTGTCAGGAGGAATGGGCCAAAATTCACCCAACTTATTGTGGGGAGCTTGTGGAAGGCTACCCGAAATGTTTGACCCAAGTTAAACAATTTAAAGGCAATGCTACCAAATACTAATTGAATGTATGTAAACTTCTGACCCACTGGGAATGTGATGAAAGAAATAAGAGTTCTCTTGTTCTCTTGTCACACCCTGACCTTAGAGATCCTTTTTTATGTCTCTATTTTTGGGGGGGTCAGGGCGTGAGTTGGGGTGGGCATTCTATGTTTTGTGTTCTATGTTTTCTATTTCTTTGTGGTTCACCGGGTATGGTTCTCAATCAGGGATAGCTGTCTATCGTTGCCATCTGTGTTTGTGGGAGGTTGACTCTGTTTAGAGCACTTTGCTTTTGAGCTTCACTGTGTGTTTTTGTAGTGTTTAATGTTTTGTTTGGCATCATTTTGATTAAAATAAAGAAAATGTATGCTCACCACGCTGCACTGTTATGCAGGTGAGTGAGGACCCAAAAGCGGTTTAACAGAAACATAGTCTTTTAATGTCCAAACACAGGGAAGACATAAATCCTCTTCAGATGTATCGGTTGACAAAATAGACAACCCGCAGAGAGGGCGACAAATAAATCATAAAGTCCTCTGATCTTTACAGGAGAGTCCCCTTCTAGCAGCAGAGGAGAATAGCAGGGTTAGCGGCAACAGACTGCTGGTCTCTCCGGGTAGGCGCGGGTTGTAGAGGACAGAGGTACCTGATCACACGTAGCATCTGATGAAGAGGCAGATTACGACAGGACGGGACAAGGGTGAAGCAAACGAGAATCTGACAAAGACAGAAGCAGAAACAGAGAGAAATAGAGACCTAATCAGAGGGAAAAAAGGGAACAGGTGGGAGAGAGTAAACGAGGTAGTTAGAGGAGATGAGGAACAGCTGGGGGAAAGAAAGGGAGAGAAGGTAACCTAATACGACCAGCAGGGGGAAACGAAGTGAAGAGAAAGAACAGGAACAAGACATAACATGACAATACATGACATGCACCTTGGTCCTCTCCTTTGAACAGCCGTGACATCGCTCTATTATTATTCTGACATTTCACGTTCTTAAAATAAAGTGCAGATCCTACCTGCCCTAAGACAGGGAATTTTACCTGAATTAAATGTAAGGAATGGTGAAAAACTGAGTTAAATGTATTTTCCTAAGCCTAACTTCCGACTTCAACTATACATGGACAGTGAATTTCAAACATACTTTCAACTCACAAATAGGGGCACCTGCTGTATTGGTAGATGGGTAAAAAGAAAAGATATTAGCTATCCCTTTGAGCATGGTGAAGTTATTAATTACACTTTGGATGGTGTATCAATACACCCAGTCACTACAACAACACAGGTGTCCTTCCTAACTCAGTTGCCGGAGAGGAAGGAAACCGCTCAGGGATTTCACCATGAGACCAATGGTGACTTTAAAGCAGTTTCAGAGTTTAATGGCGGCGACAGGAGAAAACTAAGGATGGATCAACAACATCGTAGTCACTCCACAATACAGTACTAAACTAAATGACAAAGTGTCACGCCCTGGCCTTAGTATTCTGTGTTTTCTTTATTATGTTGGTTAGGCCAGGGTGTGACATGGGTGATTTATGTGTCTTGTTTTGTCTAGGGGTTTTGTAGTCTATGGTTGTGTTCAGTTGAGTGTTCTAGGTAAGTCTATGGTTGCCTGGAGTGGTTCTCAATTAGAGGCAGGTGTTTATCGTTGTCTCTGATTGGGAACCATATTTAGGCAGCCATATTCTTTAGGTATTTTGTGGGTGATTGTTCCTGTCTGTGTTTTGCACCAGTTAGGAGTGTTTCGGTTTTTCCAAGTTTTCTTATTTTGTATAGTTTCACGTTTTCATCTTTCATTAAAGATGTTTATAAATAACCACGCTGCATTTTGGTCCTCCTCTCCTTCCCAGGAAGAAAACCGGTACACAAAGTGAAAAGAAGGAAAGCTGTACAGAAAAAATATTTGAAACACGCATCCTGTTTGCAACAAGGCGCTAAAGTAATACTGTTATGGACAACGGTCCCTCTAAACTGCGGGCATGCAGTAGCCACTAGACTGCCAAGCAGATCCCCAGGACTGCCATGCAGGGCAATTCAAGCAAAGCTAATACGCAGTGATAATGTATTGGGCCTTTAGCTTACTGCACAAACCTCATTGCTACAGTGCTGTTTTAATTGGTTCATGTTGTATAGGCTTATGTTTTTTAAGTCATGCTAAAACAAATCTGAGCCGTAGATCTCGGCTTGCATTTTGATTGAGAAAGTGATCTTGACTCAGAAAAGGTTAGTCACTACTCTTCTATTTTTCCTGTTAACAAAGTCAACGTTACCATTTACTGTGGCAATTGTGATTGAATCAACGCAATATTAGCTACTTTCCATGTAAGATACCGAAACAAAACGAAATATGCAAGAGATGTTGTTGTAGACAGAATGCAATGGAGTAGGACAGAATGCATTGGAGTAGGACAGAATGCATTGGAGTAGGACAGAATGCATCGGAGTAGGACAGAATGCATCGGAGTAGGACAGAATGCATCGGAGTAGGACAGAACGCATCGCAGTAGGACAGAACGCATCGGAGTAGGATTCTAATGCATTGGCAGCACTACTCTGCCCCTATTCTACACAGACCAGTGCGGCATAAACAATCAGAGCTGCAGTAGGCCTTTATGCAAATAGGCCATTGCCATATATAGATCTGTTCCATTTACTTTGAAGTGGACTGCATGAGGGGTCATGAGTAGATGTGATTGTTTTGAGATCCATGCGAGAGCTCTATGTAGCCACATGTGCACGTTTTGTTCATATCCTTTACTAGTAAGTTATTGGCCAGTTATAGATAATTTGTAGTCAGCAATAGGGGAGGGATTGCTTCCTACAAGAGCACAAAAGGTGTACATTTCCAGACATCTTAGAAAAGAAAGTCAGGTAAAGAGCTTTTTTTGTCTTAAAGAGGCAGTGTTGTATTTTGAGACAGGCTTGAATAACCTAAGTAGCCAATTGGCAGAGGGTAGCATCATTTGTATGAGTATATGTAATAATGGTTTGAGAATGATGATGCATTTTATTTTGTAAAGTGTTTTTTTTTACAACAGCATTTTCAGTCACCTTCTCTGAAGGACATTTGGATAAACAGGTTAATGTAAAGCCCTGCATGTTTTGTTTTCAAAAGTCTCATAGAATGTAGGCCTACCTTGAACACCACACACTGGCTGCTACTGTAGGCTGACTGATAGAACAGCTAGGGGATGTATTTTCTCCATTGTTTTTGATAGTAGGCCACTCTGGTATGCCTACATTTGGATCAAATAGCCACAGTAGCCTACTTGGCCACTGTGAAAACTGTAACTTAAAGCAGGTACAGCCTCAGTGTTCACAGTAAACACGCACTGGAAGTTCCCCCAAATATTAACAATGTTCAAGTTTGCTCTCAGCTGACTGGAAATTTGCTCAGTGCCGGAAGAAATTTGAGGGAACATTGGTTATGGGTATGCATGTGATCGTTAGGACTGGGGAGTTTTTCAGGATAAAAAAGAAACAGAATGGAGCTAAGCATAGGCAAAATCCTAGTAGAAAAGCTGGTTTAATCTGTTTTCTACCAGACACTGGGAGATGAATTTACCTTTTACCTGGACAATAACCAAAAACACAAGGCCACATCTACACTGGAGGTACTTACCAAGAAGACAGTGAATGTTCCTGAGTGGCTGAGTTACAGTTTTGACTTAAATCTGCTTGAAAACCTATGGCAAGACCTGGAAATGGTTGTCTAGTAACAACCAATATCAAATCAAATCAAATTGTATTTGTCACATACACATGGTTAGCAGATGTTAATGCGAGTGTAGCGAAATGCTTGTGCTTCTAGTTCCGACAATGCAGTAATAACCAACAAGTAATCTAACAATTCCAAAACTACTGTCTTATACACAGTGTAAGGGGATAAAGAATATGTACATAAGGATATATGAATGAGTGATGGTACAGAGCAGCATAGGCAAGATACAGTAGATGGTATCGAGTACAGTATATACATATGAGATGAGTATGTAAACAAAGTGGCATAGTTAAAGTGGCTAGTGATACATGTATTACATAAGGATGCAGTCGATGATATAGAGTACAGTATATACGTATGCATATGAGATGAATAATGTAAGGTAAGCAAACATTATATAAGGTAGCATTGTTTAAAGTGGCTAGTGATATATTTACATCATTTCCCATCAATTCCCATTATTAAAGTGGCTGGAGTTGAGTCAGTGTGTTGGCAGCAGCCACTCAATGTTAGTGATTGCTGTTTAACAGTCTGATGGCCTTGAGATAGAAGCTGTTTTTCAGTCTCTTGGTCCCAGCTTTGATGCACCTGTACTGACCTCGCCTTCTGGATGATAGCGGGGTGAACAGGCAGTGGCTCGGGTGGTTGATGTCCTTGATGATCTTTATGGCCTTCCTGTAACATCGGGTGGTGTAGGTGTCCTGGAGGGCAGGTAGTTTGCCCCCGGTGATGCGTTGTGCAGACCTCACTACCCTCTGGAGAGCCTTACGGTTGAGGGCGGAGCAGTTGCCGTACCAGGCGGTGATACAGCCCGCCAGGATGCTCTCTCCTTGTGCATCTGTAGAAGTTTGTGAGTGCTTTTGGTGACAAGCCGAATTTCTTCAGCCTCCTGAGGTTGAAGAGGCGCTGCTGCGCCTTCTTCACGATGCTGTCTGTGTGATTGGACCAATTCAGTTTGTCTGTGATGTGTATGCCGAGGAACTTAAAACTTGCTACCCTCTCCACTACTGTTCCATCGATGTGGATAGGGGGGTGTTCCCTCTGCTGTTTCCTGAAGTCCACAATCATCTCCTTAGTTTTGTTGACATTGAGTGTGAGGTTATTTTCCTGACACCACACTCCGAGGGCCCTCACCTCCTCCCTGTAGGCCGTCTCGTCGTTGTTGGTAATCAAGCCTACCACTGTTATGTCGTCCGCAAACTTGATGATTGAGTTGGAGGCGTGCGTGGCCACGCAGTCGTGGGTGAACAGGGAGTACAGGAGAGGGCTCAGAACGCACCCTTGTGGGGCCCCAGTGTTGAGGATCAGCGGGGAGGAGATGTTGTTGCCTACCCTCACCACCTGGGGGAGGCCCGTCAGGAAGTCCAGTACCCAGTTGCACAGGGCGGGGTCGAGACCCAGGGTCTCGAGCTTGATGACGAGCTTGGAGGGTACTATGGTGTTGAATGCCGAGCTGTAGTCGATGAACAGCATTCTCACGTAGGTATTCCTCTTGTCCAGATGGGTTAGGGCAGTGTGCAGTGTGGTTGAGATTGCATCGTCTGTGGACCTATTTGGGCGGTAAGCAAATTGGAGTGGGTCTAGGGTGAGGAATTCAGAGCTTGAAGAATTTATAAAATAATAATGTGCAGATGTTGCACAATCAAGGTGTGGAAAGCTCTTAGAGACTTACCCAGAAAGACTCACAACTGTAATTGCTGCCAAAGGTGCTTCCCCAAAGTATTGACTCAGGGGTGTGAATACTTATGTAAAGGAGATATTTCTATATCAAATTTTTGATAAACTTGCAAAAATGTCTACAAACATGTTTCCACATGTTTCTGCCTGCCCTGAGCCTGCCTGCCATTCTGTACCTTACAGACTCTGCCCTGTACTACCGATCTCTGCCTGCCCTTGACATGTCGTTTGCCTGCCCACTGTTTTATAATAAACGTCTGCTATTCGATTTGTCTGCATCTGGGTGTTATCCTGAGTCGTGATACAAGGGGTATGGATAATTTCTGAATGCACTCCTGGCTAAATTACTGTGTTGTCTGTGAGTAATATCATGGTCTTGACCGGTTTTTAAAGTAAAGAAAGAGACATTGGAAACTCCTAGCCCACTTCATCATCTAATTCATGCAGCAATGGCCTGGTATCTGCTATTGAGTTGAGCCGAAAGGACACAGGGCCAAAGACAATACAAAGAAATTAATCTGGAAACAGCAGTCATCTCAACACACCAGGGATCAATTCCCCTTCCCTCTCATTAAAGGTCCAATGCAGAAGGTTTTATCTCCATATCAATTCATTTCTGGGTTACAATGAAGTACTTTACTCTTGATTCGTGATGGACTTACATTTCCTATGTAGATATCAATTTACCAGTATGTGTAGTCAATCATTGCTTGCTATTATTGTTGTAGTAAATGCTATCGTGGCTATAAAAAACAATGCTTCTGTAACACTAGACCTCTGGGAAGGACATGGAGAGGCTTTGCTTCACTTGTCATTTCTGATGATGAATCTGTGACCAGTGTGGTCACAGCTGTAGGCGTGGCTCTCTATAGGTAGCTTGACCTCTCACCTGCAAAGGGAGGAGTCTTAAGCTTGTTATTTCTCAGGTTACTATTACCTTCATTTCTTCACCACAACGACCAGATGCCGAAACGGAAGGGGGTCTGGCACGCCCGACAGGGATCTGAAGAACCTGATTAACCGGAAGGAGAAGAACATTCTGAAGGTCAAAGGGCAGAATATTCCAGAGAGGCGATAAGAGGAGACACCATCTGCCTGCTGCTGAGCTGACGGTCTCTTGTCTCTCTCTGAATTCTACTACTGACATAAAGACGCATAACAGACAAGGACAGTCAGTCATGTAGGAATATACTGTACATTCATCAACCTCTAACAATTCAATGAAACCTGTCTATTGCAAATATCCATCTTTAAGATTGTAGGAAATTCAGAAGTTGACCTTCCTTGTAGACTAATACACTGGTCATGCACATAAATTAGATGACAGTTCGGCATGCCTCCATGGTCTCCTGCCTGCATGTCATCACAGGCCATTTGTAACCAGGTTCCCTATGGATGAGGAGACCTCTGTCTTGGCATGCCACAGATCCTAGCCTGTGTCTCAAATCTGGTTGAACTGTCTTGGCAACTCCGATACAACACAAACAAATGTGGGCTCCAGGAGAAGCCAGGAGAACCCAAAGCCATGAGGGTCACCAATGTGTACCCACAACTACTTCCACTACTACTACTACTACTACTACTACTACTACTACTACTACTACTACTACTACTACTACTACTACTACTACCACAACTACCACTACCACTACTACTACTACCACTACTAGTACTACTACTACTACTACCACTACTACTACTACCACTACTACTACCACTACCACTACTACTACTACCACTACTACTACCACTACCACTACTACTACTACTACTACTACTACTACTACTACTACTACTACTACCACTACTACTACTACCACAACTACTACCAATACAACTACTACTACTACTATGACTACAAATACCACTACTACTACTACTACTACTACAACCACAACCACTACTACTACTACTAGCACTACCACTACCACTACTACCACTACCACTACTACTACTACTACTACTACCTACTACTACTACTGCTACTACCGCTACCACTACTACTACCACTACCACTACTACTTCTACCGCTACCGCTACCACCACTACTACTACCACTACCACTACTACTACTACTACTACCACTACTACTACCACTACCACTACTACTACCACTACCACTACCACTACTACGACTACCACTACTACTACTACTACCACTACCACATCTACCACTACCACTACTACTACTACCACTACTAGTACTACTACTACTACCACTACTACTACTACCACTACTACTACCACTACCACTACTACTACTACCACTACTACTA